>NC_052395.1:4309858-4435711 GCF_009389715.1 Phoenix dactylifera | reverse complement strand
ATAGAAAATGACCATATGCATGAAGAATCACTTTTTTTCAACAGGACTAGAGGGCAAATAAAGATCCAATTAGTTGTAAAGTGACTTCATGTAAGTACATTTAAATGACATAAGTTTTGGTTGGACGATGCGAGTGCGTGAAATGCATCATCTTTGTTTTTATTGAGTTTTCTCAGACTAGTCTAATGATTGAAGTCATATCCTTATCCTGATTAACTGAACTGCTTCTAATTTCCCTCTTTGCAAGCTCTATGTCTATTCAAAGAGCAAAGTACGATAACAGAAGGCAATGAGCTTATATCCTTTGTTTTAAACCTCAAGGCGTTTTACCTTTCTTGGTGGTATTCTTTCACATGTTATCCTACAATCGCATCCTTGTGGTTAAGGAATCTCATGACATCTATTTCTTAATTTCTTTGCATTCTTAGCTCTCTGCAGTTACTATATTTCATTGTGCTACATCTAGAGATCTGTTTGGTGCATCAGTTTTGCATGCTTTTTTGTGGTAGCCTTCCAAATTCTCATCCTCCCATCTTCATTCACAAGTACAGGATTTCAAAAAAAACAATTATAAAATATATTTACTGATGTTCTAAAATGTCAGGTGATCAATGAAGAGCATGGGCCGAAGATGACAATGGCAAAAAAATGGGGTTGTTTGAGGCAAATTGTGCTAAAGTGGTAACAAGTAGATATATAACTCAGTTTATTTAAGGAAGATTAGGAATTGCAAATAACGAAAAAATAAAAGCAGGGGGCAACATTTAAGATGGTTTCATAAGCTCGTTGGATGCAGAATGGAGATGGGAAAGTAAGGGCAGAGATGACTTAAATGGATGTAGTGATAAAATCTAATGGAGACAATTTCAATTATATTAGAACATAGCCTTGGGTATAAACTAATTGGATTTAGAATAACAAAGTTAAGTTGACAGAATAAGACTTGCTTTACATTTATTTTTATGTAAAGTTCACACTCTACGTCTAGATGTATCAACATAAGATCCAACGCATAGATGTTGTGGCAAGAAAGGATTCAAAAAAGTTACTCAATCAGGACAAGGACATGCTACTCTATTATTAAAATACACTAGAAACACATGATATGGTTTGGTAATATGAATAGAACATACCACATCAGTCCAACAACAACAGTAAACAAGATGGTTGACAGAAGTTCTTGAGCAAACCGTGTTGATTTGCTTGATGCTTTCGGGTCAACCTGATGAGTAAAATATAGGACCGAAAGTTAACAGCAGAGTTGCAGAAAGTAGTACAATACAGCAGGAGAGGGAAGAAAGTATGGTAACATTTTCATATTTCTTTTCTATATCCAGGTAGCATTAAGCATATAATCCAAAACCAAAAGTTATTAACATGTACTTACCATAACCAATGCAATGGATGTTTCTCCGATATTCCAGGGTTCAAAATGGCTCATCCTGATTTCCAGATGCGCGTTGCTTCAACTCTTGCAGCTACTGAAATGAATACATTTTTATTAAAGTCAAAAGTTGGCAGCAGCAATCCCCACATGTAGCCAACTCTCATGTTCACTGATTGAAGCAAACTTATAATGACTTCAGAATCAAGTCAATTGAAATTCTAGAAATAATGAAGAATTTCTGGAAGATTGTTGGAGTTATCAATGTTCCTTCTTGTGTTTTCCCTCTCTATATTCTTGAGTTGAAGAAACATAATTCAGTGTCATTATATTATATGTTTTTAAGAAGCGTCCTGACAATATAGCAAGATTACAAGATTATAACTAGTAGAAATTTGGAGGATACCAGGAATGGAATGCTAACAATCCAAAGAACATGAATGATGTAAGATGATACAATAAAGAGATGCTCAACAAAGTGAACATATACATGAGACAACAAAATAATAACACAAAGAGGAGCTTAACACTACCAGTGTTGGGAGACTGGAAGGCTTTCCAGATTGCTCATCTGGAAGATATTCTGCGAGAGCATTGGTGACAACAAGAGCTCGAAGATATTCTGCAACTCCTTTACTATCTACTGCATGATTCCTTTGCTCAAAACGTCTGATGACTGATTCAGGACTGCAAAAAATCCAAACAAATGAGATAAATCCATGATAACATCCAAAGTTTTGATTGCTTGCTAAGAAAAAGACAGAAGAGCTATCTAGAGGCACAAGCGTTTAGCATTGTAGAACAAGTGCAAAAATCTTCTAGAGGAAAAAAAAATCCAATTTGTGACATCCTACAAACTGAGCATTTCTGATGGGAGAGAAAATGGATCGTCCTGCTCCAACATAGAACCACCCCATTCCAGCCAAGTAGACCTCAACACCAGCCAGGCCAAACCTCGGTCCCGCTAAGAGCTAGTCCGATCTCGGACTCTGCCAAAGGCTAAGCCGACCTCGGCCAGATCTCTCCGCTACCGTGATCCGCAGCAACCTCCTTCGGTGCTTATAATGACGTCCCGGCCCGAGCTCGGGGCGCCAAGTATCCTCGACGACGCGCCCCGACCAAGCTCGGGGCGCCAAGTATCCTCGACGACGCGCCCGACCCGAGCTCGGGGCACCAGGTATCTACGACAATACCATCGACGGCAAGCAATGGTGCCCGATCTGAGTGGGAGCGCCCTGCGGAGTCAATTAAGAGCCGAAGAGGCCCTATCAACCGCAGGCAATGGCGCTCCGATCTGAGTGGGGGCACCCTGCAGAGTCAACTAAGAGCCGAGGAGGCTGGGCCAACCTCAAAGTTCGCCGAGCCAACCTCACAAAACATATGTCACGGCCCCCAAGTCGGCCCGAACCCAGTACTCGTCGAGCAGACTTTGCCAAGTATATGTTGCGGCCTCCAAGCGAGCCCGGCCTTGCCCATGGTCGCATCCAAGTGCACACCACCACGCGCGCTTCTATGCCCGCATACGTGGCCATGCATTACAACCTCACCGCTGCTCATGCTTTGCTTGCTAGCCACTCCTCAACATGTCGATCAGGAGCCATGCCTTACTGTCAAGGGCCATACCCTGCCACCTCCGTCAACGCCATGCCGTTCACAAGAATGGCCTACACCGTGTGCCTCAAGCAAGCCCTAACTTCATGCCACCTGGCCAATTACCATCTCCTCTCATGATAAGGATAGGCCATACCTCCGCCACCTGAGTACCTCTACAGGAACTATAAATAGCCCTCATCAGGTAACGTCCAGAAACTTTTTGGCCAACAAAAACTCCACGCTAACCTAAGCATTGGAGGGCCCTCACCGAAATCCACCGGTGAGGCTTTGTGCAGGTACGCCAGCGCACAGAAGGCGGCGTCCTTTCTCCGGCCTAATCGGCGGCTCCTCCAACTCCCCCGGCGTGATCACCCTCAGGGCCAGATTTTAACCACAACATTATGGCGCCAGAGGAAGAGTCTGAGTCGTGATCATGAGGCAAGGAGTCACGGAGCTCCAAAGTGCATCGAGGCGCTAGGGGTACCAACTTCCGCCAACTCGCTTTCAAGTCCAACCCACTGCGGCCACCTGGCACCAAGCGGACCCAAATCCTCAATGTCCAGCCAGAGTAGCTTAAGCTGCTCGGTTCAACAAATTCAGTTACTCATTGCGGGCCATTCCAACGGCCCATCCCAGCAGGCAAGTAAGCCTGGCCCGCACACCCTCCTCACGGGCGCGAGTCCTTTCAGGGACGGTGCCTCGCGATGTCATTCCCCTCCCACGTGCGCAACGGATGTGCCAACGAAAGGGGAGTCGACCAACCAAGGAGTAGATCCCTCCGGCACAAGAGGATCCTCCTCGGCCCAAAGAGCCCGGGCTCGCCCGAGGTCTCCCCTCCAAAAGCCTGAGAAGTACGCTCCCCTTCAGAAGTTTGGGAGTACATGCCCCTCACATCCACCCGGGACAGAGATCCTCATGGAGATCGAGGATCACGGCTACCTCCAACCCCCATCGAAGATGCGACCATCGAAGTCGCGAAAGCGCTCGAACAAATACTACCACTTCCATAGAGAGCACATCCATGATATGGAGGACTGCTAGCAGCTTCGTGATGAGATCAGGGGCGCCAGGCATCTATGATGACGCGCCCCGGCCCAAGCTTGGGGCGCCTTGCGTTGTATCGATCGCGAGCCAAAGAAGCTCCCGCGACCACGGGAGCATACGACGATGCGCTTCGATCCGAGCTTGGGGCGCCAGGTATTTATCTACGACGACGTACCCCGACCCGAGCTCGGGGCGCCAAGGTATCTACGACGACGCGCCCCGCCCCGAGCTCGAGGCTCCCTGCGTTGTATCGATCGCAAGCCAAAGAGCTCCCACGATCGCAGGAGTATTCGACGACATTCGACGACACTCGACGACATACGACGACCCCATCAACCGCAGGCGCCCCGATTTGAGGTGGGGTGTCCTGCAGAGTCAACTAAGAGCCGAAGAGGCCCATCGACCGCAAGCGCTCTGATCTAAGTGGGGTGCCCTGTAAGTCAATTAAGAGCCGAAGAAGCCCATCGACCGCAGGCGTCCTGATCTAAGTGGGGGCGCCCTACAGAGTCAATTAAGAGCCGAGACCGCAGACGCCCTGAGCGTCGACCAAAGAGCCGAAGAGGCCCCGTCGACTGCCCGTGTTTATAATGACGCCCCGATCTGAGTGGGGGCGCCCTGCAACATCTACCAAAGAGTTGAAAAGGCTCCCTCAACCTCGGCCTCAAAAAAAAAATCTGAGGGCGACCGAGCTTAAATCAAGCGCTCCAGTTAAAGTCTACAGAGATCTACAAGGCAAGAAGGCGCCAAAGCACATGACGACCTTCTACCTAAAAGGCCCCCCAGCACACTACAGTGTGGAAGGGGACCCCAAGCTCAGTTCTCGCAAAAGGGTTCGAAGCAGACCTGATGCTCGACCTGGGCGCCTGAAGTGCCCCAGCGGACGAGCTTAGGAGCAGTGAGCTCTGCACCAACTTTGCAACCTCCTTCGGTGCTTATAATGACGTCCCGGCCCAAAGCTCGGGGCGCCAAATATCCTCGACGATACGGCCCGGCCCAAGCTCGGGGCGCCAAGTATCCTCGACGATGCGCCCCAACCCGAGCTCGGGGCGCCAAGTATCCTCGACGATGCGCCCCAACCCGAGCTTAAGGCGCCAAGTATCCTCAACAACGTACCCCAACCCGAGCTCGGGACGCCAAGTATCCTCAACGACGCGCTCTGACCCCGAGCTCAGGGCACCAGGTATCTACGACGACACCTTCGACCGTAGGCAATGGCGCCACGATCTGAGTGAGGACGCCCTGCAGAGTCAATTAAGAGCCGGAGAGGCCCCATCAATGGCATCCCGATTTGAGTGGGGGCGCCTTGCAGAGTCAGCTAAGAGCCGAGGAGGTTGGGCCGACCTCAAAGTCCGCCGAGCCGACCTCACCAAACATATGTCGCGACCCCCAAGTCGGCCCGACCTCAGTACTAGTCGAGCTGACTTCGCTAAGTATATACTGCGGCCCCCAAGCGAGTTCGGCCTCGCCCACAGTCGCATTCACGTGCACACCCACACGCGCTTTTACGCCCGCACACATGGTCGTGCATTACAACCTCACCGCGTCATGCTTTGCTTGCTGGCCACTCCACGACATGTCAACCAACGGCCATGCCTTATTGTCAAGGATCATACCCTGCCACCTCTGTCAACGTCATACCGTTCAAAAAAATGGCCTACACCGTGTGCCTCAAGCAAGCCCTGACTACATGCCATCTGGCTAAACGCCATCTCCTTCTCACGATGAGGACATGCCATACCTCCGCCACCTGGGCACCTCTACAGGGATTATAAGTAGTCGTCATCAGGTAATGCCTGGAGACCTTTTGGCCATCAAAAACTCCACGCTAACTTAAGCATCGGAGGGCCCTCACCGAAATCCACCGGTGACGCTTTGTGCAGGTACGCCGACGCACGGGAGGTGGCACCCTTTCTCCGACCCGACCGGCGGCTCCTCCGACTCCCCCGGCATGGTCACCCTCAGGCCAGATTTCAACCACAACAATTTATTTTACAACAATGATATCAAAGTAGATACTAGGGTAGGATTAACTATTCTTAGGGTAGGATTAACAAAAAAATGAAAGACTTGTGTTGTTAGGATTAACTATTCTTCAAGATGTTAGTGAAGTTTGCATAATGGGAGGTACACCATACCAGCCCAAACCGGACGGTATGGGGCATACCGTACCGTACCAGTTCGGTACCGGTACCTGGGTGATGTAGCAAAAAAAATTTCCTATATCGTACTACGCCGATAATAGGCTAGTGTGGCACCGATACGGGATCCAGTACCGAGACGGCGAATCTTGGATAATACAGTTCATAAAATCATAGTACACGTATGCATATACCTCGGAAAACTACCCTAACCTTAAACCATCTATGATGGGCCAGCTCCAGAGACTAAGATATAATCCATGGAGGTCTGACAATGTTCTATAACCTACCATCAACCAATTTTCAATTGGTGAAATCCAAAAGGCAACTTTCAGCAAGAAAGGGTCAACGATGACACCTAAATAAATGACATATCCAGCAAAACAGCACATAGTAAAACGATTCAATTTTTATGTAGGGATATTGCCGAATAAAGATGCTTTCTTTTGCATGCAAAGAACTGAGAAACAGGTAGAAAGATTCCATCAGCAGTGGAAGTAGATAGGTGGGAGAGATGCGGAAAAAAAGGGGGGGATTTGGAAGGACCGAACCTGTGCCTATTGAGTTCGGCAAGGAGAGCGTTCTGCTTCGCGGCATCTCTAGGGTTTGCATCAGCTTCCGCAATGAGGCGTTCCAACCTCTTCTCCTGCTGCCCGAAACGGCCACCAGCTCAGCCACTCCGACATCATCACAGCATCGAAAACCCTCCTCAACGAAGCCATCACCCCAAGCAAGAACGCCACCAGCGGTAATCTATTCCTCGTCTCCTTCTTCTCCACCACCTGACGACCAAATTCCAGTTCTTGCCTATCTCCGACCGCCCCAACCTCCAAGACAGCCTCGGGCTCCCCTCTCGACGCCTCCTCGCCGGTTTCTTGCAAAAGGTCGGAGCCTTGGGGGTAATCTGAGTCCAAGATCGATTCTTGGCCAGACAAAAAGGGTTCCCGCGCCGAATCCGTGTTCTCCTGCGGCAATGCGCGGGGAACGGGGGCGAGGCGGCGGTGGGAGAGGGATTTGGGGAGGGGAGAGAAGAAGAGACCCGCCGGAGACGTCGGGGCGGCGGATGGCGCCAGAAAGAAGAATGGAGGAGCGTTTAGGAGGCCGGAATATGGGTGGCAACAGCGAGGGCCGGAGGAAGAGGGAGGCCTGCAGGGCGGACATGGCGATGACGCCGGCGGAGGCGGCGGAGGCAGCGGAGGAAAATATCGAAGGGATATGGGGCGGACGAGAACGGGTTCTCGAGCTCTCCGCCTCGTGACCTCAAGAAGATGGTCGGGGGGAGGGGGGTGGAGGGAGAGGGAAGGAGGGTTCGAGGATTTTTAGCCACAGGATCGAGTGAGGGAGGAGATATAGAGAGAGGGGGGACTTGGGGAGGGACCTTATCTCGAGCGGCGTGGTTCCCCTTCCCTCTACCTTCTTCTTAGTTGACTCCTTGATCAGGTACAAGAGGCGAGTAAAGTGGGATACTTTTATTGGTGTGGCTGAAATCGGAGCCGGTTTTCTTATGATCCGGGTTAGACCCGTTGAGAGAAATATCAGTCGTTAGCAAGCAGCGGCAACCGAACCGGGATCGAATATTTCAAAATTTTAGAAACGAATCAAGATACTTCCATCTTCCAGTTGAAGCGTACGAAATAAGATGCAGAAATATCAGCTGATGTAGTGAAGCGAGATTAACTACATTAAAAAGTTGAGTCGCAACATAAATTTTCGAAGGTCGTAACTTGGTCATATAATATCCGATTAAAATGATATTTTTTAATAAAAAATAGATAGTTTTTCAAGATATGTGGTGTAATGCTATACTCTTTAGAAGAACGCGCTCCTAGCAATCAAGCTTAAATTTTATTATTTGATATCCGAAATGGATCAATCAAATCAAAAGTTTTCCCTCTTGATAAGATTTTGATCAGGGGTAGCTCTTTATTTAAGAAGAATCAGGCGGAGCAGCAGAAAACAAAGTGACAAAAGATAAAGTTGACGTAAAAGTCAAGATTTATCTCTTCAAGAATTTTAGCTTTTTTAGAAGATTTCTACCAGTGTTGTTTATTTTAGAAAAGAGATTCCTATTAGATTTAAGAAGAAGAATCCGACCTAAATTGTCAAAGTATAGAATTTATTATTGTAAATAGAGGCTATGTACCTGAGTTTTTTAATTATCAATAGAAAAAAAAGAGACTTAAGTCTTACTTTCGCAATTCTTTCATCTTCTTTTAGTTTTTGTTTGAGAGATTTAAATTAAACGGGTTGAGAAAAATCTTCCTTTTGTCTGATCAAATCAGTAGTTCAAATATTAATTTGAGTAATACTAGGAAAAGCCAGTTTTTTACACATGAAATATTTATTCTACCATATGACACAAGGAAGTTGGTATTACTGGGTCCGGCAAGATTTGGTGCAGTATAGAGAAGTTGGCATTACTAGGTCTTGAGTGAGATCAAAAAAATGAGTTAATTTTTTGTATTTTTACTAATGATTCGAGGCTAAATTGTGAGTCACTCAACCTTCTATCTTCCAACTGGTGATTCTAACTAGTGATTAATTATAAGGACTTTCATGAAAATATTTTGGGAGGGAAATATATAGCATCCTAGCTTCTTTATCAAATAGTTGCAATGAAATATTGATTAATCTTGCAATGCTATATGCTTGTTTCCCCTTATTTATTAGAGTTCACCACCATTCAAGCACTGTCATCATGCAATTGATCATTTGAAAAATTATGCTTCGTAGTTAAATTATTAATCCCTCAACAGAGATGTTGTTGCTTGTGCTACTCGATGAGGAAAAGGGGCAAAAGAGAGGAAGGGAGAGAGATGGTTATTGTTTACAAATTAAACAATATCTTAAAAAAGATTAAATATTGTTTAATCACCGCTTAACCTTTTTGCTAAATCTACACAAAATATGGCAAAAAAAATCTCGAATGAACTCTTTAAATCAACTATTTGAGAATCCGCCTATTATGGAACGTAAGCCGCGTTGTAGGTTGGGTGGAAAATATTGTGGCTCAAGTTTCTGTTCGGTATCTTGGAAGAATGAGGTTCAATACATATTTTTTGATTAAAAGGTTCGATACACTTGGACCTGGTAGCAGTTGATGATCAAGGATAGCCTTAGTGTTAGAATTTTAGCCCTTGTATCTACCGAAACAAAATCTTGAACAAAATATTGAAGCCTATAATCAATTAAAATGTCTTAAAATCCTATAAAAGATTCATAAAAATTGTTTCATTGAAAGTCTAGAAACTAATAATTAATCAAAGATTCACTTAAGGACCCACAACTAATATTTGCATAACTATATCCCATATAGAAACTGCAACTTGTAAAATAGGGCACTAGACTTTGGCTGCTTGAAGCCTCCTCACATCTCTAATTATGCAAGTTGATTAGGGTTTCATACGTGATGGGCTAGCTTAGAGTCGGAGGCTGCTAATCCCTCGACCAAGAATTCCTCCAAACCAAGTTACCAGATCTCCTATTACTCCATCCACCTTTATTCTTAATATTTCAATAATTTTGTTGGTTCTTTTTGACAGTTTTGTGAAGCTAATAGGGATGGCAGGAAGTACCCAGCATGGTTTTGTAACGCTGGCTTGATTAATTGTGTTGGTTGGTTATGGCAGTACATGGTTGATGTTTGGACTATCTTGTATCAATTTACTTCGAGGTGCAAAGTCTACGAGTTTGAAAATATGTCTTTAAAGTTCGAAATAAGGATCGCAAAGGATCAATATTTTGACTCATTAAATAACATTGCATGTTTACTTGTAATCAACTATCTGAAAAATGTTCTAGACTCTAGAGAATATAATTGCTACAATAGATTGTGATTCATCCATCTCTTAAAATATAATAGTCTTAAATTACTAAACTGGCTTTTTGAGTTTGTGTATCTGCCCTTCAGCTCAGTCTTAAGGATTTGAGATCGGAGAACTTTTAGTTATCATAAGTCCATCTTTAGATTGGGATTAAACAAACTATATGATATGGATGGATGCTTATTGATTGGAACCCTTTGGGTGCCAATGGTCTCGGCTGGTCCTAGGTAACCTGGATCTAGCTTAAACATATCGAGGTAGAGCTTGGTTTGAGCTGAGCTGAGAACCAGGCCTAGTTAAAGGTTCATAAGACTCCGAGCTTGAGTCTAGCCAGAAGCCTATAACTCTTCTGCATTTGAGCTTCCTCTGCCCAAACCTGATCAATGGGGCTAATTTATGAGATTCTTTGATTTCCTATTGCAAGGGAAATCTGTTATTCTTTGATTTTAAAACATGATAGCATTTTCTTGTCAAACATCTTTGTATTTTAGCATAACCCTAATGTGATGTCCTACTTGCCTAGGTCAAGTAAGCCACAGAACTACTGTGGTTGCTCCAACTTTTAAAAAAGAATTACACTATCAGCACAAGACTGAGGTTCACCCATCCAGCATGATGGTTAGGACTAGATGAGCTCTTTCCCCTGAGGTGGATTGCATAATTTACAACTCAGACATATATATGGCAAGAATGATGATGGTGACCGTCTTGGATATGATACAAGAAAGATAATATCGATCTTCCAAATTCATGTCACGTTAAACATTATAAATTTCATTCATTATCTATCTTGAAATTAATAAATATGAATGGAACTGGCACAATTTTGATGTGACTATGATTCTGATTTATATAATATTAAGAGCTTGATAACAATATATAGCAACCAAAATTTATACACAGCGAGCTGTCCAATTGACACCAATTGCTTTCTACTCGGTGGTTGAGCTTTCTACGTTGGATGAATATGCTCCTACCATCCAAGCTTTTGTTGATCCCAGAGATTAAGGTGGATGGGTACCGAAGCCAAAATAAACTGACAAACTTGAAGCCACTGCTATCAAAAATTGAAAAAGTGGTAGCTAGCCAAGGGCCTTAATTTTTGGCATCGGAATTCTTTTTTTTTTTTTTGTATTTTCAGTTCTCTACATGGTAAAATACCACATGGAGATCGATGCCGAGTATTAGCTGTATCAATTCAAAATTCAAATTCAAAATCAATTCAAAATTCAAATCATCTGGGGCCATTTTCAAAATTCAAATTATCTAAATCCGAGTCTTTATTTGTTGCCTTGTAAAACAAAGCTGATTGTTCTCCTAACTTTTTGCTATCCATTTTATTTGTTGCCTTGTAAAACAATGCTAATTGTTCTCCTAATTTTTTGTAATCTACTTTATTTATTACCTTGTAAAACTCTTCCTTGTATTATCTCAATGATTATAAATATAATCTTGCACCCACGATTACATGTGTGGTGAGATTTCAATATCCTTCGAACTCTCTTTTTTCTGCTTGGTATCATAGCGCTCAAATTGTGAGGAGTGCCCTTCTTTCTTTCAAAAAGAAAACATGTCTTCCACATCTCTTAATATTGGTAATTTTGTCACACTTAGATTGAAACAAGAAAACTATCCTCTTGGGCATGAGCAGGTTTTTGCTCTTACAGAAAGCCAAGAGTTGGTAGGCTATCTCACTGGCGACATGTCATCTCCGACTGTTGTACTTCGAATAGTAGATGGATCGAATGTTGCCCCTGCTCCAAACCCAGAGTACCACAAATAGAAAACTGCCGATCATCTTCTTAGAGCGTGGATCTTTGGAACTCTATCCGAGGAAGCCCTTGATATTGTTATTAGCCTTGATACCTCTGCACAAGTCTGGTCTGCTCTTAAAGAAGCCTATGTTCAAGCCTCTCAAGAGCGCCAGTTTCAACTCACTCAACCACTTACCTACATGAAGAAAGATCCAGAAATGTCTCTCAACGACTATCTTCACAAGTTTAAAGGTATTTGTGATAGCCTAGCTGCTATTGGACATCTAGTAAGTGACAAAACGGTCTTTTTCTTGCTTAGCGGTCTTGGTGCTCGCTATGAACCATTTACTACTTCAATGCTCAAACCTCTTATGCCCTCTTATGGTGAAGTGGTTCCTTTGCTGCAGAGTTATGAAACACATGTGAGCCTTCATTCTCCAGACCAAGCTGCCTACACTACCTTCTTTGGGCATAAAAACAACTCCAAGTCATACAACAAAGGGCCAAGAAACTCAGATAATTTCTCCTCTAAGGGTAAGAGGTTTGGTCCTACTAGCCAATCTTCGGCCAAACCAAATATTCAAAGCTCTGTCCCTGTTGCACCTAACAATTCTCGATAGAACAATCTTGATCTTGTTTGTCAAATCAATGACAAACGAGGTCACAATGCCCTCCGTTGCTGGCATAGGTTTAACCATGCCATTCAACCTGACAATTTACCAAAGGCATTTGCAGCTCTTCATTTTGATTTAGATGCCAATGATGAAGAATGGATGTCGGACATAGGGGCTTCAGCTCATATGACTTCTCAAGAAGGTATTTTGCATAACCTTCATCCCTACAATGGTACTGATCATGTTCTTATTGGGAATGGGGATTTCTTATATATAACTCATATTGATGATGCTACTCTTGGTTCTGGTTCTTCTCAAATTACCTTAATTGATGTTCTTTTGGTTCTGAATTTAGATAAGAATTTGTTATCTATTGGCCAACTTACTTCTGATTATCCAGTTAACTGTGAGTTCTCTAATCAAGATTTTATCATAAAGAATCGAGTCACCCAAAAGGTGCTGATGAGAGAAATAAAATAGAGTAACTTGTACTCCATTTGTGCTTCGCTGACTGCCTTCTTCTCAACCACATTTCAAGCCGTCACTGAAGAATTATGGCATTAGCGGCTCAGCCATCCTCAAGCAGCTGTCGTAGCACATCTTCGCAGTTTTGGTTTAATAAAGGTTGTGTGAGAGCTATCAATTAGTAAAGATGACTAAACTTTCCTTTTCATTATCTTTTTTCAAAAGTACTGTTGTCTTTGATCAGCTATATATTGATTTATGGGGGCCTGCTCCAGCTACTTCTATTAACCATTTTTGATATTATGTTGCAATTGTGGATGATTTTACAAAGTTTATATGGTTAATTCTTCTACGATAGAAGTCATATTTTTTGCTCAGTACTTGTTGTTTGGAAAGTATGTTACTCGCCAATATGAAAAATCTGTTAAAATAATACAAACTGATGGTGGTGGAGAATTTGTTAATCAGCAATTTTTAAACCATATGCAACAATCAAGTATCATTCATCAGATTTTTTGTCCCTACACACCTGAACAAAATGGGGTTGTAGAGCGACGATATCGAGTAATAAGAGAACTTGGACTTACTATGATGCTTCATGCAAATATTTCTAAGAAATTCTGGGTTGAAGCTTTTACCACTGCTATTTTTCTAATTAACAGAACTCCTTCAGCAACTCTTCAATGGCGGTCACAATTTTATTTGCTTCACAATCAACAACCAGATTATGGTTCCTTTCAGGTTTTGGGTTCACGGTGCTTTCCTTACACATGGGATACTAAAACAAGTGAGTTTGATACTAAGTCTTTACCCTGTGTATTCTTGGGTTACAGTGGTAGACACAAGGGGTATCGATGCTACTACCCTCCTACTCGGCGGACCATTATCTCTTGCCATGTGATATTTAATGAGGCAACACTTCTAATTAAAGAACCAGCCTCTCTTCAACGTGGTGCTCCTGAGTTAATTGTCACTACCTTTAAACAATGGCTTCCTTCGAATTTAACCTCCACATCTGATCCTTCAATTCCAACAGACTCCACTCAACAAATGCCCTCATATGAACCTCCACCAACTGATGCTCCATTGGCAAAGACCATAGTCATCTTTGATTTACTCGTTGATGCTTCACACTCTGTTCCTAATGCATCTATTTTGCCTCTGACCAATGCACCTCTTGAACCAACGGCAGCAAATGAAATTCATGAGCCTATGAATGATGCCCCACCTCACGAATCTGCTAGTGGTATATCTTCTTCTCAAATATTTGTCTCTCATCATATGATAACTCGTGCTAAATTAGGTATTCGCAAGCCCAATCCTCACTATGCCTTGCTACATGACTACGGTCCTATTCCAAAAGAACCCAACATTGTCCGAGCTGCTCTTAAACATCCTGGTTGGACCAAGGCTATGGAAGAAGAACTTGCTGCCTTGTCTCACAATGAAACATAGACTCTTGTTCCTAGAGATCCGTCAGTGAATGTTGTTGGTTCATGCTGGGTGTTTAAAACTAAACTCAACGCTAATGGGTCTTTACAACGGCTCAAAGCTCAATTGGTCACAAAAGGGTATCATCAACTTGAAGGACTTGATTTCTCTAAAACTTTTTCACCTGTTGTCAAACCAGAAACTATCAAATTAGTTCTCTCCATTGCTATTGTTCGCAAGTGGAGCATTCATCAATTAGATGTAAAGAATGCATTCCTTCATGGTGTATTATCTGAACAAGTTTTCATGGAGCAACCTCCTAGCTTTCAAAGTTCTGAACATCTTGACTATGTCCGCTTGCTGCATAAAGCCATCTATGGACTAAAACAAGCTCCTCGAGCTTGGTTTGATCGTTTTAGCTCCTTCTTACTTGACACTGGTTTTTTCTATTGCTCAGCTGATCCTAGTTTATTTATCCTTCACTTAGTGACATGTATATTAATTCTACTTCTGTACATGGATGATATAATTCTCACAGGCTCATCTGATGCTCTTCTCAATGAGTTTATTGCCACTTTAAATTCAGAGTTTGCAATAAAAGACCTCGGTCCTCTCCATTATTTTTTAGGAATTCAAGTTTCACATGTCTCCGATGGTATTGTGCTTCATCAAGCTAAGTATGCTATTGACTTGTTAGAATATGATTCCATGTATAAGTCTAAGATCCTGTTTAGGAGAGCTTTTGGAGGGCCAAAAAGTACTTTCTTGTCCTCTAAAAGTATTTTTAGATAAAAAATGGTGTTTGGTAAAATTTTTGAAAAACTGTTTTCAGTTTTCCGCAGAAGTTGAAAACAGCTTTTGGGGGAAACTCCAATTTGAAGCTTTCCGAAAATGCTATTTTCAGCTTTGTTGAAAAGCTGTATTTTTGACAAAAATGCCCATATTAAAATATAATAATTACATAATTTGTTCCTTTATAAACCTAAAAATCTGCTGGAGCCAAAAATCCTACTCGTCAGACCTCCTTCCACAAGAAAAATTGTTAGAGAGATAAATGGTCATTCGGAGGATAAAAAATTAATTTACACTAATAATTAAAATATTTTATACCTTTATTATTGTATTATACTATAAATATAATATTATATTATATTACATCATAATACATTAATATGTTATGTTGCCCAAGGTGACAAGCCAAGAGGGGGGGTGAATTGGTTTCTTTTAATTTTAACTATCTTACTTGTGTTAAATGATGTGTTAGTGAACTTAAACAAATCACAATGCAAACAACAAGAAGTATAGTGGTTCGGTGCTCTCCTTAGCACCTACATCCACTCCCCAAGCGACCCCTTGGGAATTCACTATAATCCCGCGGATTACAGTTGGATTGTTTTCCGGGCTCACAATCCAAAAACCTTTACACTTTGGTTTTCCGGGTTCACCAAAAACCTATGTTGGTTTTACGGGCTCACCAACGAACCTATGTTGGTTTTTCGGGCTCACCAACGAACCTTTACAATTGGTTTTACGGGTTCACCAATCAACCTGTTACGGGGGAACTCAGCCACCATGCCCCACGTGACCGGCACGCGCGCCCTAGAAGACTACAGCTGCCCCTTGATCCAGCAGTCCGACCCCGAGTCGGATATCTTCGGCTTCGCAGCCCGACCCCGAGTCGGCTGCCCCTTGATCCAGCAGTCCGACCCCGAGTCGGATATCTTCGGCTTCGCAGCCCGACCCCGAGTCGGCTGCCCCTTGATCCAGCAATCCGACCCCGAGTCGGCAATCTCTCGACCCGGGAGCTCGGGCTCGGTTGGTGGAATTCCTCCGAGCCAACGCCGATGTATTTGCCTGGTCGGCGGCCGATGTACCTGGGATCGACCCGGAGGTCATTTCTCACGCCCTCAACGTCGACCCAACCCACCGACCAGTAAAGCAGAAGAAGAGACACTGTGCCCCGGATCAGATCCGAGTGGTCGACCAGGAGGTAGACAAGCTCTTGGAGGCAGGATTCATAAGGGAGGTCAGCTACCCCGAATGGCTGGCAAATGTCGTACTTGTCCGGATGGCGAGCGGAAAGTGGAGGATGTGCGTCGACTACACCGACCTGAACAAGGCATGCCCCAAGGATAGCTTTCCGCTTCCGCGGATAGACCAACTGGTCGACGCGACTTCCGGATATCAGCTGCTGTCTTTCATGGACGCCTTCTCCGGCTACAACCAGATAATGATGGCTCCACAGGACGAGGAGAAAACTGCCTTTATAACAGACCGGAGGCTGTACTGTTACAAGGTAATGCCCTTCGGTCTGAAGAATGCTGGCGCCACTTACCAGCGCCTCGTCAACAAAATCTTCAAAGAGCAAATCGGCCGGAACATGGAGGTATACGTGGACGATATGCTGGTGAAGAGCCGCCATGCAGACCAGCACATCGCGGATCTGGAGGAGACTTTCGCCACCCTGCGGAAGTTTCGCATGAAGCTGAACCCAGCGAAGTGCGCCTTTGGCGCTTCGGCCGGGAGGTTCCTCGGTTTCATTGTCAACCAGCGGGGGATCGAAGCCAACCCTGACAAAATCAAGGCCATCCAAGATATGTCCCCTCCGACCAAAGTGAAGGAGGTTCAGGAGCTCGCTGGGAGGGTCGCCGCGCTCGGACGATTTGTGGCAAAGTCGGCCGAACGCTGCCAACCTTTCTTCAAGGTGTTGAAACGCCCGAAAGACTCCCTCTGGACGGCCGAATGTCAAGCAGCATTCGACCAGCTCAAGGAATACTTGGCGTCTCCTCCCCTGCTGTCCAAGCCGCAAGAAGGGGAGATGCTCTACCTTTATCTGGCGGTCTCCCCAACCGCAGTCAGTGCGGTACTGGTTCGGAAAGAGGCAAAGTTCCAGAAGCCTGTGTACTACATCAGCCGGGTCTTACGGGATGCCGAGACGCGGTATACGAAGGCTGAAAAGATCGCCTTCGCGCTGCTGACCGCGACCAGGAGGCTTCGCCCCTATTTCCAGGCCCATTCTGTCACCCTCTTGACCGATCAACCGCTGCGGCAGATCCTCAGCAATCCTGAGAATGCAGGACGACTGGTGAAGTGGGCAGTAGAACTTGGTGAGTTCGACATCCGCTACCAGCCCCGACCCGCTATCAAGGCCCAGGCGCTCGCGGATTTCCTCGCTGAGTGCACGGTGCAGGAGGCGGAACCTAGGTCGCCGGAAACACCCAGCCTCGACCTCCCGATTTGGACGCTTCACATCGATGGGTCGTCGAACCCCGAAGGTGGAGGGGCCGGGCTGGTCCTCACCAGCCCTGATGGAGTGATAGCCGAGTATGCCTTGAGGTTCGGATTTCTAGTGACCAACAACGAGGCGGAGTACGAGGCCCTAGTCACGGGACTCAAACTCACCAAGGAGCTCGGCATCCGGCGCCTGAAGGTCTTCACCGACTCTCAGCTGGTGGTCGGGCAGGTCCGTGGGGAGTTCGAAGCCCGGAACCCGACCATGCAGAATTACGTCCGGAAGGTGCGAGCACTCATTCCCGACCTCGGCAGTGTCGACATCCAGCAGGTCCCAAGAAGTGAAAATGCCAGGGCCGACAGGTTGTCCCACTTAGTGAGCGCAGACGCGCACAACTTGTCGAGGGCGATCTACCTGGAGACCCTGGATGCCCCAAGCATCGGCGAGGCTGGAGCGGTGATGGCGATTGATCCGGAGCCGTCTTGGATGGACCCGCTTGTCGCCTACCTCGCCGAAGGGATCCTCCCTGAAGACGAAGATCAAGCCCGGCGACTTGTTATGAAGTCCGCCCACTACGTACTCCATGAAGGGAGGCTGTATCGGACCTCCTTCACCGCCCCCCTCTTAAAGTGCCTCCGTCCCTCGGAAGCGGCCTACGTCCTCGGCGAAGTCCACGAAGGCGTTTGCGGATCACACTTGGGGGCTAGGTCCTTGGCGCACAAGATCATGAGGCAAGGCTATTATTGGCCTACCTTGTTGGAGGACTCAAAGGATCATGTACGGAAATGCGACGCCTGCCAGCGCCACGCCAACGTCCAGAGAGTCCCTTCTGTCCCCTTGGCACCAATCACTGCACCCTGGCCCTTCGCCCAGTGGAGAATGGATATCCTCGGACCATTCTCCATCGCTTCAGCTCAGCGGAAATTTTTGATTGTTGCAATCGACTACTTCACCAAGTGGGTGGAGGCAGAGCCGCTGGCCACTATCACGGAGGCGCAAGTCCGGAAGTTCGTGAAGAAGAACATCATTGTCCGATTTGGGGTACCTCGGGTCCTCATCTCGGATAATGGCCGACAGTTCGACAACAAGCATTTCCGTGACTTCTGCGAGGAGTTCGGGATCGAGCATCGGTTCACATCTGTGTCGCATCCCCAAACCAACGGCGAGGCCGATGTCACAAATCGGACAATCCTCCAAGGAATCAAAGCGCGAATCGGTCGGACGGGGCAAGCTTGGGTCGAAGAACTCGAGAATGTCCTTTGGGCGTATCGGACCACGCATCGGACCCCTACCGGGGAGACGCCTTTCAGCCTAACCTATGGCACGGAAGCCGTTGTCCCCGTGGAGCTCGGACTCCCCTCACCTCGGATGGCCGCACACCGACCCGAGGCCAATTCGGAACAACTCCGAGGGAACCTGGATCTCTTGGAAGAAGCGAGGGAAATGGCGCAGGTTCGGATGGCGATGTATCAGCAGAGGGTGGCCCGATATTACAACTCCAAGGTCCGACCGAAGCTTTTCAGAATCGGAGATCTGGTGCTAAGGCGAGCTAAAGCATCTCAACCTGCGGAAGGTGGGAAGCTAGCGCCAAATTGGGAAGGCCCGTATAGGGTTCGCTGGGTAAACCGACCTGGCTCCTACCAGTTGGAGGCCCTAGATGGTCGAGAAATTCTAAGGAGCTGGAATTCCGCTAACCTGCGGATGTATTACCAGTAGAACGACAATGCCAGAAAGACAGTTCAAAAATGTATAACGCTTTTCATTTCAATAATTTCTGGTTACAACGGCGTGCTCGTGTGATTACAAGAAATTCCCAGAGGGGAATTAGGGTGTAAAGAAAGTAAAGAAGAGGTGGAGACTCCGAGGAGCTGAAGATCTGGGATCCCGAAACCTCCATCTGAAGCGGTTGCAATCCCGCCGGAAGTGGGTGCTTCCAACCGGAGGCGCCATCGGCGTCTCACGAAAGAGACGAAGAGCCGGCGCGGATGAAGAAGAAGTGGACGAAGGAGAAGTCCACACTGCCTCCAACCGGAGGCGCCATCCACGCCCCACGAAAAGGACGAGGAGCCGCCACAGACGAAGCTCCCGCTGCCTCCCGGGGAACGCCACCTCCAAGGGATATTCCAGTCCTCCCCAGTGCTAGGGGAGAGAAGGAATACAAGGGAGAAGAGCATATGGAGGCGCGGTCCCGGATCAGACGCCTGGTGCGGAGCTCAATCGGGAGGCCGAACTTCAAGGAGGGGAGACGTGATCCCGGATGAAACGCCTAGAGCGGAGTTCCGCCGGGGAGAACCTCCTTGTTGATCCCAGATGAAACGGCTAGTTGGCGGAAGTCGCGAAGGGCGCGCCTCCCGTTCCTTCGGTAGGGGTCTCTCAACCATGCGCCGGAGAGGAGGCCCACGATCCATGGCAACCTGAACAGCTCCGGCTTGGCAGGCTCCATCGCACCTGCACCTATATTTATAGCCAAACTGCGGCCCCCCGGTCGTTCCGATGCGGGTGGCTCCAATAAATGCGGGCGCATTGAATCCGGAGCTGATCCGGCTCTCGAGGCGTATCCTCCCGCGATTTCCTAAGCGTCATTCTCCTTAATCGCATTCTTTGTGCAGGACACTCCGGGTGGCCTGTACCCTTAGGTCCACGTATCTCCGCTCGCGCCCCAGGCCGCGTCCGCCTCGAAGAACGCGCGTATCACGGCCGCTTAACTGACACTCCTCGCAAGCAGCAACTGGCGATCCGATTTTCCAGGTAACCCCTTAATTAGCATTTAATGCCCATCTGGTGTTCCCCAGGCGACGCTTGAAGAGGAGGAGAAACACGGTCGCAGCTGGCCACGGAGAGATCCCGTCGGGCGGCAAGCGACAGGCGCACGACCAGCGAGCGGAATTTCCCGAGGCTCGGCCCTCGGATGCCAGGCTAACCCGATGATCATCCCGGGAGCAGACTAGCCTGAAGCCCCGACCGGTCGCCTCGGCTTGCGCCAGCCTTGGCCGACCAACGAGCGAAATTTCCCGAGGCTCGGCCCTCGGATGCCAGGCTAACCCGATGATCATCCCGGGAGCAGACTAGCCTGAAGCCCCGACCGGTCGCCTCGGCTTGCGCCAGCCTTGGCCGACCAACGAGCGGAATCTCCCGAGGCTCGGCCCTCGGACGCCAGGCTAACCCGATGGTCATCCCGGGAGCAGACTAGCCTGAAGCCCCGACCGGTCGCCTCGGCTTGCGCCAGCCTTGGCCGACCAACGAGCGGAATCTCCCGAGGCTCGGCCCTCGGATGCCAGGCTAACCCGATGATCATCCCGGGAGCAGACTAGCCTGAAGCCCCGACCGGTCGCCTCGGCTTGCGCCAGCCTTGGCCGACCAACGAGCGGAATCTCCCGAGGCTCGGCCCTCGGATGCCAGGCTAACCCGATGATCATCCCGGGAGCAGACTAGCCTGAAGCCCCGACCGGTCGCCTCGGCTTGCGCCAGCCTTGGCCGACCAACGAGCGGAATCTCCCGAGGCTCGGCCCTCGGATGCCAGGCTAACCCGATGATCATCCCGGGAGCAGACTAGCCTGAAGCCCCGACCGGTCGCCTCGGCTTGCGCCAGCCTTGGCCGACCAACGAGCGGAATTTCCTGAGGCCTAACCCTCGGATGCCAGGCTAACCCGATGATCATCCCGGGAGCAGACTAGCCTGAAGCCCCGACCGGTCGCCTCGGCTTGCGCCAGCCTTGGCCGACCAACGAGCGGAATTTCCTGAGGCCTAACCCTCGGATGCCTGGCTTAGCGCCGGAAGAATTTCCTGAGGCCTAACCCTCGGATGCCTGGCTTAGCGCCGGAAGAATTTCCTGAGGCCTAACCCTCGGATGCCTGGCTTAGCGCCGGAAGAATTTCCTGGGGCCTAACCCTCGGATGCCTGGCTTAGCGCCGGAAGAATTTCCTGAGGCCTAACCCTCGGATGCCTGGCTTAGCGCCGGAAGAATTTTCTGAGGCCTAACCCTCGGATGCCTGGCTTAGCGCCGGAAGAATTTCCTGAGGCCTAACCCTCGGATGCCTGGCTTAACGCCGGAAGAATTTCCTGAGGCCTAACCCTCGGATGCCTGGCTTAGCGCCGGAAGGATTTCCTGAGGCCTAACCCTCGGATGCCTGGCTTAGCGCCGGAAGAATTTCCTGAGGCCTAACCCTCGGATGCCTGGCTTAGCGCCGGAAGGATTTTCTGAGGCCTAACTCTCGGATGCCTGGCTTAGCGCCGGAAGAATTTCCTGAGGCCTAACCCTCGGATGCCTGGCTTAGCGCCGGAAGGATTTCCTGAGGCCTAACCCTCGGATGCCTGGCTTAGTGCCGGAAGGATTTCCTGAGGCCTAACCCTCGGATGCCTGGCTTAGTGCCGGAAGAATTTCCTGGGGCCTAACCCTCGGATGCCTGGCTTAGTGCCGGAAGAATTTCCTGAGGCCTAACCCTCGGATGCCTGGCTTAGCGCCGGAAGAATTTTCTGAGGCCTAACCCTCAGATACCCGGCCTAGCGCCAGAAAAATTTCAAGAGTCGGGAGTCAGCGAGACGCTACCAAGAGTTAAAAAGAAGGACGAAAGTGAAATGAAGAAACTCTATTTGCATTAACTTTCATTGTTTCAGAGCCGAGACTCATACAACTTGGCAAAACGCCAACACACAAAGAAAAGTACAGAGGGTCAGCTTGGAGGAACCCCCGGGTCGGGAACGCCCGGCACGTCTGCAAGGGGTAGAGAGACGGTTGGAGAATCAGCAGGCAATGGCGCCGGAGGGGAGTCGAGAAGGGAGATCCCACTCAGGTCAATTTCGGGGTACTTAGCCGACACCCTTGCCAGGCCTTCCTCGAAGCCTAAGACAAAGGAGTCGGACCCCGCGTCCGACATGTCACGGACGAACTCGTCAGACTGACGATAGGCCTGTACCGCCCCCGACATGTCACGGGTGAACTCGGCGGACTGACGATAAGCCTGTACCGCCTGACGCCCGATCTCCGCACTCTTCTCGGCCAGCGCCGCCTCTGCTTGCTCCATAATCTGAGCTTTTGCCTCCAAGACCTTCGCCACAATCCGGTCATCCGCCTCGGAGGAGACCCTCAGCAGATCAGCCTGGGCCTCCTTGTGCTTCGCCTCGGCAGCGATGCGAGCAGCCTCAGCCTCCTCCAGGCGCGAATGAAGCTCCTGGTCGCTCGCGCGGGACTTCTCCAAGGCCGACTCCAATTCGCCCAGCTTGGCTTCAAGAGACCGGGTCCGGTTGCGGGCGTTGTCGGCTGACCGCTGGGCCTTCTCCCACCTCTTCCGGTAGTCGGCAGCCTTCCGGGACTGCTTCTCGGCCCGCTCCTCCGCCTTCTTGATCTCGCCCTCGAGACCTGAGGCAACCTTGAGTTGCTCCCGAGCCTCCAACAGTTGCTTCTCGAGGGTGGCGAAGCCGAGTGCCCGCTCTTCGGCCACCTGGAGCCTCGTCTCGAGGTCCCTGGTCGTCCTCCCCGCCGCAGCCTGACCTCCCTCCTCTATTGCCTTCAGTTGGCTCTCGGCCCTCGCCAGAAGCCTCGCCTGTTCCTCGTAGCACTCCTCCAGGCGGATCATGTACTGAGCGAGCTAAGAGATAGGAAAAACGAGGGCGTCAGGCGGGGATCAACAGAGCCTATAAATGATGAAAGCGACCGAAAGAACACTCACCGACATGAGACAGACGCAGCTGGCAGCCCCAACGTCAGGGACCCTCATCTCCCGGACCTGCCTGCGGTCCTTCTCCAGCAGTACCGTCTCGATGAGGTTTCGGGCGCCGGCGAAAGTGAAGGCCGACCCCGACTTCTCCCCGGAGTCGGACGGTGGTTCCGCAGCCTTACCCTTACCCATCGCTTGGGGAAGAGTCATGCTGACCACGCTCGGGGCGGGGACCGCCCCTGGAATTGACAGGGTCCCGCTCGGCCGGGGCCTCGGCGCGTCCCTCCTCGTATCATCCGGAGCCGACCGAGTCGAAGGCTGGGCTGGGGACCGATCACGTCCGACCCGTCCATCTTGGGCGCGCCCGGGTGATGCCTCCGGAGAAACGGTAGTCTCGGCATCGGAGGGCTGATACAGCGTCAACTCCCGGTCCGCGCCCGCGGCGTCCCCCTGATCGGTGGGTCCGGACCCGTCTGTCGGCGTCGGAGTCGCCTGCCGGCGGGACTTCTTCGCCGGTGGAGCCCCGCTCGGAGGAGCTCGTTTCTTCCTCCGGACTGCTTCCAGTAGGGACGTCCTACCAACAGCCGTTGCCTTGTCCGACCGCATGACGTCGTCGATCTCTGCAAAAAGGACGAGGTGGTCGGAGGTTGAGAAACTGAAGGAAAGAACGAAACGAAAGAGGAGAAAAGAGCTAAAAAAGAAATGGTGGCGGGCTCACGGTCAGTGGGGACCGAGCTCAGACCGACGTTCACCAAGGTATCCTCGGAAATAAGGCGAGACACCGGGGGGAGCCGACCCTCGGCAACCAACTCCTTCAAGACGGCGACGCCGTCGGATTCCTCCCTCGACAACCTCGATAGGCCAATCGGGGACTTCATCGGCGTCTCCCAGGTTGCCCTGATTCCCCAAGAGGGATCTGCGTCAACGAAAAAGAAGCGCCCCTTCCAGCCGTGAATGGAGGTGGGAGCCTTCTTGACGAGGCCGCACCCTCGCCGCGCCGCAAAGCACCACCACCCTTTATCCTGGGGGTGGCCACTCAGGCCATAGCATTCCCAAAAGACATTCAGGGTGGCGGGAACCTCGTGCATGCGGCAGAGAACCTGAAAGGCTGTCAGGGCGCGCCATGAGTTCGGCACCAGCTGCGTCGGCGCCACTCTTAAACCCCGAAGCACCTGAACGACTAAGTCCGAGGGGGGAAAGCGGAACCCGGCCTGAAGAATGCCCTCATTGATGGCAACCTTCCCTGGAGGAGGGTGGGACATCCTCTCCTCAGGCCCCGGGAGCGTAACATTGCAGGCCTCGGGAAGGTGGTATCGAGCCACGAACCTATCTAGGTCTTCGGCGGCCAACTCCGACTTAATGCGGTCTGCTCTCACTTCGCCCATCCCTAATGGCCAGTGAATCTACGGTCAGGACAGGGTCGAGAAGGGGGAAAAGACCGGAACGACTGGAGTACACTAATACAAAAGGAGAGTATGGAGAGCCCTAAATTAAAGAATGGAGCAACTCACCGGAAGAGAAGGAAGAACGGCTCTGAGAGCGTCAAAGGAGGAGCAAGCGAACAGTCCGACGGCGATGACGACAGCGCAAAGGAGAAACTCGAAGATGTCTGTAAAGAGAAAGGCGGACGGAGGAGGACCCCCGGTTAAATAGGCGGAAAGGTGGGTGATGCCTCGGTGACGCCAGAGGACGCCTGGCTGCCGAAGGGTCGCTCGCGCCCCAAAGGCGAATCGACGCCATTAAGGAAGGATGTCCGCCGAAATCCTCAGACTGCCAGGTCAGCAACAACCGCCATACGCCATAAAAAAGGCGGGGAGCTCGAAGCGCGCGCGCCTCTCCGAGGGATGGCGACAATCTCGAAGCATCACTTCCTTCACCCGTTCCCCTTCTGGCTCCAGGCTCGGAAGTGGGGGGCTACTGTTACGGGGGAACTCAGCCACCATGCCCCACGTGACCGGCACGCGCGCTCTAGAAGACTACAGCTGCCCCTTGATCCAGCAGTCCGACCCCGAGTCGGATATCTTCGGCTTCGCAGCCCGACCCCGAGTCGGCTGCCCCTTGATCCAGCAGTCCGACCCCGAGTCGGATATCTTCGGCTTCGCAGCCCGACCCCGAGTCGGCTGCCCCTTGATCCAGCAATCCGACCCCGAGTCGGCAATCTCTCGACAACGACAGGCTGTTCCCCTGAAGCACGCCGCGACCTTCTGCTCCACTACTCCCTACAACGGTCGTATCCGGCGCTGCTCCACGATCTCCTGTAACAGCCGTACAAAGCGGAGCTCCACTACGCCCTGTCATGGCCGTACCCAGCGCTACCCCACGACGCCCAGTAACGGCCATGTCAGTGGCAACTCCATCGTGCCACACGATGACCAACCCCCCAGAAGGACCCCCCAGCCTGGTATATATGCGGCTGGGGGGAGAAGGGGGGAGGTAAGCAAGAACTTCCAGAGCATTCTCCTACTTGCTACTATTATCTCTCCTTCTCCTCCAATCTCCTCTGACTTGATCGTCGGAGGGCCCCCACTACCCCAGTGGTGGTGCGAGGCTTGCTTGCAGGTTTTCCGGTGGAAGGTGGAGCACAATCAACACCAACCAAGGCAACTCAGACGGAATCCCGTTCACACCGCTGTGCCAATCGTTCTCGGTTTGGACCACCAGTAACACAACCTATTCCGTTGGTTTTGCGGGCTAACCAACCAACCTTTACAATTGGTTTTACGGGTTCACCAATCAACCTATTCCGTTGGTTTTGCGGGCTAACCAACCAACCTTTACAAGTAGTTTAACAAATAAAGGAAGAAGATTTAAACTCCTAAATGAGCAAATAAAACAATATAATCTACAAAGAAGAGTTTAGAAAGTATTTATCGCTTGTAGTGACTTCTCTCTTCTTTGTCAAGGATGCTTCACTCTTCAAGGGAGGATGGAGCTCTTGATGACTCTTTAAATCTGCTCAACCCCTTTTTTTGATTCTTGAATGAAGCACTTGGATGAAGAAGATTAGGGCACTTTCTCTTTCTTGTGTACTCTTTGATATTCTTTGGAAAGGATGTTCTATCTGATGAATAGTGCCCCTTTAAATAGTTTCCTACCTCCATTGGACAAGCCCCAATGGTTAGAATTCAAAAACTAGCCGTTACTCACTGTTGGAAGGACAAAAAGTACATCTGCAGAACTAGCCGTTATGCTTCTGCCCGTGTTTGGGTCGGCTCAACCTGTCCTTGGGTCGACCCAACTTTCACTTGGGTCGACTCAAACATTCCTTGGGTCGACCCTCTCAGAATCCACAGAAACTTTGAAATTCAGCCTTCCTTCACTTGGGTCGACCCAACTTTTCTTTGGGTCAACTCAAGGTTCAGTTGGGTCGACTCAACTTCTTCTTGGGTCGACCCTAACAGGGTTTCCAGAGAACCTTTTCTGTCTTCTGTTCTGTTTTGCCTTTGGGTCGACCCTCTCAGGGTTTGGGTCGACTCAACTATATCTTGGGTCGACCCTCTCAGTAAATCCAGAGAACCATTTTCTGTCTTCTGTTTGAGGATCTTGATGTTTGGGTCGACTCATGCTTTTCTTGGGTCGACCCAACTCACTGTTCATTTGTGCCATTTTTGCAGAAGTGTGCCAAATGCTTTCTTGATGTGCCGGGGTTGACCCAATCATCCTTTGGGTCGACTCAATCCATACTTTGCTGCATCTCAAGGTTAGATTCATTCAAATAAACAATGAAATGTATCTATATCAATTTATCCAAATATACAGAGAGTAATAGACTTATAAATGAAGTATCGATTTAACTTATAACATACTCTAGATAATTGCTTGTTAATCATCAAAATAACACTATCATCCTCAATCTCCCCCTTTTTGATGATTACAAAATAAAGAGTATGAACCTTTTGATACTTATTTTAAAATCAGTTTTTGAAAGGGCTTAACTTGCTGAATTTCAGCTTTTCATATATAAGAGTGAAGTCTCCCCCTATATCATTCAAGTGTTGCCAATTTGACTTTTTGAATTGCTCCCCCTTTCATTTATAATTCATTAAAGATGAAACTCCAAAAATTTGAGATAAAACATGAGTTTCAGGTTATGTATCGAGGTGTGAAAGGTGCGTGCCAAATTCTGAAATTTGATAGAAATTTTTGACTTGATCATTTTCATTGTTGCAAATTGCTCCCCCTTGGATGCATATGCTTTCCTATATGATTTTCAAGTTGTTTTACAAGTTATTTCGTTATTTCTCCTTCTTTCTTTACTTCTCTTATCACTCTGTCTTTACTTCTCCCCCTATTACATTACTCTTTCTTTACTTCTCCCCCTTTTTGTTATCATCAAATAGATGCATGGGAAAAGACACAATAAATAACAAACATTCAAACTTCATTGATCAAAATAGGAACATTTTAGTACATTCATGCCCAAAAACAAAAACAAATACAATGTTCCTTAATCAAAATTTAAAGATACATGATAAAAGTAAAATACATATGAGAACTAGATATCTAGCCTAGGCTCTAACCAGAAATGCTAATATCTGCCTAGGAAGTATCTAATGGCTGGGATCTAGTCCTCATCCTCCTAGTGTACGTGGCGAGGGGAGGTCGAGCCTGGTGAGACTGTGTCTGGCGTGGAGCACGACGAGCTGGATGACTCTGTGCCGATATCTCTGACTCAGCAGCCTGTGGCACAGAAGGTCCATGGGTCTCTCTCTCTCTCCGGAGTGCTCCTACCTGCTGCCTCAGATCACTGATCTCCGCAGTCATGATGTCCAGTCGGCTCGTCAGCCCATCAGTGACAGTCCTCGCCTGAGCTGACATAATATCCAATCTGCTCGTCAGCCCGTCAGTGATGGTCCTGGCCTGAGCTGTCATAATCTCAGTCAGCCTACTCCAGAACTCATCTGTATCTCTCGGAGGAGCAGATGACGATGGTCCAGCCTCGAAAGGTACAGTTGTTGGGAACCCGCCCATGCCGCTGATATTTCAAAATAAAAATCAGATGGCAGCGGAATCGGCATGCACGGGTTCGACGTTCATCGCATGAACGTTGTTTCGAGACCTTTCGTAATTAGGCAAGAATTAAAAACTTTTAAAACTATTAGGAAGATCAAATCTTCACCTTGCGCGGGTAGATGATCACCGCAAATCTGAATTCGTGGTTTTTGGAAGAGGGTTCGCTTGAAGCCGTTCAAACGTCCGGCCTCTACGGGTATCCACACGAAGTAGAGGACCGATCAAATCTTTCTTGTCTTCCCGGGGTGCTAGCTCCCTTGCAAAGACTTCTTTTGATGGCTGATCTCCTCTCTTTCAATCAACCCTTGATTGTGCTTGAGAGGAGGAAGAAGAAGGATGAAGATGAGGAAGAAGAAAGAACCCCACGCAGCCTTCTTTTGTTCCTTGCGTTGGATGAAGGAAGGGAAGGGGAGGAGGCCGCCAACACTTGGAGATCCTTTTCCCTTGCTTGCGGCTGAACTAAGAGAGGAGAGGGGCTGGTGGCGGCAGCAAGAGGGGGAAGAGAGCACACTTAGGGCGCCGGCCCTAGGTCCCTTTTTATAAGCATCAAGGGCTCCTACAAGTTAGGAGCCCTTGACAACCTTCTTTCTTTGGAGCGACGGCCCCTTCTCTCTTCTTGTCGCCCTAACCAATTGGAGAGGGGCTGATGCCCCTCTTACTTGGTTAGCCTAATCCTCTTCCAAAGAGGATTAGGTGCCTCTCTCATGGTTTAATCCTAATCTAATTAGGATTAGCCAATTTTGGGTTCAATCTATGCTAGTCCTAATCCAATTAGGACTTGAATGAACCATTACTCAATTGAACTCTTCAATCCTAATCCAATTAGGAGTCATGTTGATTCATTAGATTAATAATTAATTTAGACTTAAGGAATCCTAATCCAATTAGGATGTATTTAATTTTAGTCTTAATCCAATTAGGACTCTATTTGAATCCGAAGTCCTAATCCAATTAGGATTTCTAGGAATCCTACTCCATGTAGGAATCCAATTTTAATTCAAAATTCCTAATCTCATTAGGATTGTAGGAATCCTATTCCAAGTAGGAATCCCAGTCCTACTCCAACTAGGATTCCCAGTCCTAATCCAATTAGGACTCTAGGAATCCTATCCGAAGTAGGACTCTTGTTTCAAGTCCAATTAATTAATTCCCTTTGTTCCTTTCTTCAACTTCTTATCAATCAAATTGATTACTTGTGATTCCTAATCACGATTTCAACCATCGGATCGGTCAATACTTCTAGTGTGTGTGACCCCATAGGTTCTATTCTGACTGGTAGTGAGATATATTGTGATCTCTATCTCAATATCATTGAAAACTTCTTTCAATGGGTTGGAACGATTCCAACTCAACTCATTAGGGTTTATCGATCATCAAGATAATCCCTATGAGTCCCACCATCCACCAGTGACACCTAGCAGCATGTAGTGGCTACCCAGCAGAATGGAATGATGAACCTCTAGGTGCAGTTAACATGTGATACAGTCCTACTATCGTGGATCCCTACAGGACGGAGGTCATGGACAACTCGTCAAACCCCATCGTCTGTCATATGTCAAGATTTATTCGACTCGAGTTCGATAGTGGAAAACTCTTTCTCCACTTTATATTACTGCCCTGGCCAAGGTTTTAGAACTCAGTCTAACAAATCACATAGGATCACTTCTCTTCTATCAAGGTCGATAGATTCCTTATAGGTGCATACCCTACTCCTACAGTGAACTTACTGCAGCCAATCTACACTGCATGGACCCATATGGCTAGAGACCATGTATGTGTGCAGTCAAACTACAATAACCTCACTGTGAGTAGCCGAAGCACCGCAGGTCAAAGGACCAGTCACACTACTGCAACATCAAGCAAGTCACTGACGAGTGGATAGACATCCAAGTGACTTCTTGTCTTGGTCACGCTCAGTACCCTTGTTCTCTAACAAACACCTGCACTATCACTTCAGTGTCCCTACACTGTGGACTCAAGTCTCATCCATCCAGAAGGAAAGTGATCTGTGCACTGATCGGATCGATCACCGTCCTCGTGATGATCCATTGATCAGGAGCATTTAGAAATTAATCACCAATGATACATGGCTCAAATTCTCAACTCTTGAGAATATGTATCGTCATCTTATTAATTCCTTGGACGATTCATAGACACATAAATAATATGAATGAAAAGATGCCTTTTATTTATTCAATAATAAACAGTCAAGTACAAAATTATGTCCCTAGAATCAACAATGTGTCAGCCAAATTGGCTTCTAGGGCATACATCTAACAACAGTAGGATGATCCATATGCTCCTCATCCTTAGGGATAGAGTCTCCAATATCTGGTGCATCATCCTCTGCCTCACCCTCTGGTGCCTCACCCTGAATCCCTGCTCCAGTATGAATCCACTGCCCGTTCACTTTCTCATAACCCATACGTATAAGTGTCCGTGCAGTGTATGTGTCAGTATGAAGCAGATGCCTGGATACCTCCCCCTCGACAGATATGCCGTGCTGTCGAAAAACCAAAGTGAGTATCATACCATAAGGTAGGGATACTCTGGAGTTGTAGATCACTTTCCTCATCTGCTTCAGTATCATGGCCGGGAGATTCAGGGGAATACCCTGAATAATATACTCCATCACTACTAAATCTCGCTCTGTGATGCGATCGAATCTCCCGCTCTTTGGAAATAAAATTCTATTTATGATACTAAGCAATAATCTCATTTCAGCAGATAAAGAGCTTGCTATTACCTTTTCTGAGAAGTCAAAGCCCTCATTTTCCATAATCAACTGCAGAGCTCTCATCTTGTTTTCTGGTTTTTCCGGAGTGGCTCCTTCGCAGGGTAGATGAAGTAGCTCACTCAAACTTTCCTCGAAAACTCGAACCCTAACTCCTCGAACTTCCGAAACAAGCCCTCCCATTCCAGTTTTAAGGAAGGCATAGAACTCCCGAACTAATCCGGGATAGATCATCACATCTAGGGAGCAAAGATACTCCCAACCTTGCCTTTGGATCCATTCCCTCAACCTAAACCCTTCTTGATCAAAGAACTCGGAATGGATCCTTCTCCCCGTTGTAACCGGTCTCTCCGCAAATCTTGCAAGTATAACTGAGGGGAAAGGAGGAGGAGGTGGCTCCGCACATGCCTCACGTTGGGGAGACAGATGGCTCCGTAGGTTGCCTTTCCTCACGTTGGATCCATGAGACTCTTCCGGATCTCTTGGCTACGGCTCTTTTGGATCCCATTACTTCAAGATCTTAAGGTAATCTACTGTTTGGAGGAGTTTGGAGGAGTTTGGAGAGTGGAGAATAGAGTATTCAGAAGAGGACAAGGGCAAACAGTGCCCTAACAATGCTCTCGGGTCCCCCTTTTAACAGTGGGGTCCCGACGTTGGGTCGACTCAAGAATTTTCTTGGGTCGACTCAACGTTGGGTCGACCCTATTCTGGGTTGGGTCGACCCAAGTGCAGAATTTTTCTTTTCTCTTTCTTTTTGCTTCTAAAAATTTTCCTTGCTTCCAATCCTTATAAATTCTTTCTGGAACAATGATACATGAGTAAGGAATCTATAGATAACAAGTATGACTCATGTTTCATGGGTTTTTTGAAATTGAAGGAATGTATCATGAGACTACTTGCTCCCTTTTATATTTCTTCAATAAAAAGGATCACATATGCCTAATTCCCTCCTTAGCGTGCAGAATCTATCTTCACTCAAGGGTTTTGTAAATATGTCGGCTAATTGTTTTTCAGTGCATATATGCTCAATACATATGTTTCCATTTTGCACATGATCCCTAATAAAATGATATCGTATTTCTATGTGTTTGGCTTTAGAATGCTGAACCGGATTTTTAGTAAGATTGATGGCACTAGTATTATCACACTTAATAGGAATATTATCTAGCTTAACTCCATAGTCCTCTAGTTGTTGCTTAAGCCATAGTACTTGGGCACAACAACTACCAGCAGCTATATATTCAGCTGCAGCTGTGGACAGTGCCACTGAATTCTGCTTTTTGCTAAACCATGATACTAAGTTATTTCCTAAGAATTGACATCTGCCACTTGTGCTCTTCCTATCTAATTTGCATCCGGCAAAATCGGCATCTGAATATGCAAGTAAATCTAGACAAGAGTCTCTTGAGTACCATAATCCTATATTGGTAGTTCCTCTTAAATATCTAAGGATTCTTTTAACAGCACTTAAATGTGACTCCTTAGGATCCGATTGGTATCTAGCACATATTCCTACACTAAATACGATGTCGGGTCTACTAGTAGTAAGGTAAAGCAAGGATCCAATTAGTCCTCTATAGAGCTTAATATCAATACTCTTCCCTTTTTCATCTTTGTCTAGCTTACTAGTAGGATTCATTGGAGTGCCTACTCCCTTATGATTTTCATTCCCAAACTTCTTTAGTATTTTCTTTGTATACTTAGTTTGATGAATGGAAATGCCTTCTTTAGTTTGTTTGATTTGTAATCCTAGAAAGAAACTTAGTTCTCCCATCAAACTCATTTCGAATTCTCCATGCATTAAATCAGCAAATTCTTTGCAAAGAGTATCATTTGTGGCACCAAAGATTATGTCATCTACATATATTTGTACTACTAATAGATTTTTGTCCTTTCTTTTGAGAAATAGTGTTTTATCTACATTTCCTCTACTAAAATCATTATTAAGCAGAAATTTGCTTAATCGATCATACCAATCCCTAGGTGCTTGCTTTAATCCATATAATGCCTTATGTAATTTAAACACATGATTTGGCAATTCATGATTTTCAAAACCAGGAGGTTGTTCTACATATACTTACTCCTCAATAAAACCATTTAAGAATGCACTCTTCACATCCATTTGATACAATTTGAAATCCATGAAACATGCAAATGCTAGAAGTAATCTAATAGCCTCTAATCTAGCTACAGGAGTAAATGTTTCATCAAAATCTATTTCTTTTTCTTGATTGTATCCCTTAGCTACAAGTCTAGCTTTATTTCTTATAACTAATCCATTTTCATCTAATTTATTTCTAAATATCCATTTTGTTCCAATTACTGAGTTATGCTTTGGTCTTTCAGTTAATGTCCATACATTACTTCTTTTAAATTGATTTAATTCTTCTTGCATGGCATTTATCCAATTAGTATCTTTTTCAGCTTCTTCATAAGTCTTAGGTTCTAATTGTGAAACAAAAGCAAGATAATCATTTAAATTTCTAAGAGATGATCGAGTTCTTACCCCTTGAGATGGATCACCAATGATTAAGTCTTTAGGGTGTCCATATGCATACCTCCATTCCTTTGGCAAGTTTTGAGATTGTGGTGGCACGCAATCATCTCCCTTATCTTGAATTGGCACGTCATTAATATTCAACTTTTCAAAGTCAATAATTCCTGTATCATCATCAACAATATTTTCTTTCCTAGCAGACTCACTATCAGACTCATCAAATATAATATTGACTGACTCTTCCACTACTAGAGTTCTTTTATTGAATACTCTGTATGCCCTGCTAGATGTGCAGTATCCTAAGAAGATACCTTCATCTGACTTGGCATCAAATTTACTTAGATCCTCCTTGCCATTGTTTAAGATGAAACATCTACATCCAAATATTTAAGATATTTAGCAGTTGGTTTCTTATTCTTCCAAAGTTTATAAGGAGTTTTCTTGGTTATTGGTCGTATTAAAACTCGATTTAGAATATGGCAAGCAGTGCTTATAGCTTCAGCCCAAAAGTACTTTGGAAGATTTGACTCACACAACATCGTGCGTGCCATTTCTGCCAATGTCCTATTTTTCCTTTCAACAACCCCATTTTGTTGAGGCGTTCTAGGTGCTGAAAATTGATGTGAAATACCATTTTTAGTACAAAATTCTTCAAAGTGTTGATTTTCAAATTCAGTATCATGATCACTTCGAATTGCTACTAAGGTGAGTTTCTTTTCATTTATGATATTATTATACAGTTTCAAGAATTCTGAAAATGTTTCGTTCTTATGGGCCAGAAATGAAACCCATGTATATCTTGAAAAATCATCAACAGTAACTAGTCCATACTTCTTCCCTCCTAGACTTGCAGTTCTAGTAGGTCCAAATAAATCCATGTGTATGAGTTCAAATGGTCTAGTTGTTGATACTATATTCTTTGATTTGAAAGATGATTTAGTTTGTTTTCCCAATGAACATGGTCCACAGATTTTGTCCTTTTCAAAGATCAATTTTGGCACATCTTTTATTAAATCCTTCTTGACTAGTTTTGATATTAATTCCATACTAGCATGTCCTAGTCTTCGATGCCAAAGCCAACTAGTTTCATTTTTCTTTTCTTCATTAGTAATTAAGCATAATCCATTTTTCTTGTCTAACTCATAAAGATCTACTAAGTAAATATTTCTTTGCCTTTGTCCTACAAGTACAATGCTATTATCTTTAGGATTTGTGATTATGCATACAGATGCTTCAAATGTGACTTTAAACCCTTTATTACAAAATTGACTTATGCTAAGAAGGTTATGTTTCAAACCCTTAACTAATAAGACATTTTCTATAACAATAGATGGAGTAATGAAAATTTTACCCTTTCCAATGATATGCCCTTTACCATTGTCTCCATAGGTTACTACTCCACCCTTCTTTGATTCCAAGGTGACAAATTAATCTACGTCACCGGTCATATGTCTTGAACAGCCGCTATCTAGATACCATCGTTTTTCCACTTTATCAGCTGCAAGACACTCCTGCAATCAAGATCAAGAAGAAACTTTAGGTACCCAAACTATGTTGGGTCCTTTAGGGTTAGTACTTGATGTTCCTTTTGGAACCCAAACTTTCTTGAATTTAATCTTTTGATTATTACTTAATTTGTTTTGACTGGACTTTCTATAGTTACATTCATATGCTCTATGTCCTAATTTATTGCAGCAATGACAAGTAATATTTTTAGCTTTTACAAAAATGTTCTTTAAGAATTTTTGTTTTCTATTTGTTTTATATCCTAAACCAGCCTTATCATATACAGCTTTTTGACTGTCAAGAATCATATTTAGTTTGGTAGAACTAAGTGTAAACTTATCTACCAAGAATTTATATTTTTCAGCATCTTCTTTTAACTTGATATTTTCAGCAATTAGATTCTTAGTTTCGTTTGTAAGTTTCCTACTTAATGTTTCATAGTTATGAGATAGTTTTAACTTATCTTTGACAAGAGATTAATTTTCTTCTTTTAGAACTTTATTTTTATTGATTAGTTTCTTATGTTCTTCCATGAGTTCTAAGAATGCATCATGTAATTCATCAACAGTAAAATCACAGTCAAGTTCAGAATCTACCTCATCGTCATTGGCCATATGACACATTTGGGCCGTCTCTTGATGATCTTCCTCTTCCGAACTTGACTCCTCACTTTCACTCCATTCAGCCATGAAGTTCTTCTTTTTCAGTTTTCTTGCCATCCATTTTAAATCTGGGCAATCTATCTTATAATGCCCGGGTTTGTTACACTCATAGCAAATGGGAGTTTCTTTTTCCTTTTCTTTGTCCTTACCCTTTTCTTTGCTTGAGTTACCTTTGAGGAAGGGTTTCTTTTTATAGAATCTATTCTTACCTCTCATAAATTTTCTGAATTTTCTTCCAAGCATAGCCATCCCTTCTTCATCAAATTCTTCATCATCATCTGAATCTTCCGATTCAGTTTGTTGTTTAGGGGTGGTAGTCTTTAGGGCAATGGGCTTTCTTCTCTTGACCTCATCTTCTGAATTTTGCCTCATTGTCAACTCATGGGTCATGAGTGATCCTAGAAGCTCCTCTAATTGTAGTGTGTTGAGGTCCTTAGCTTCTTGAATTGCGGTTACCTTGGCCTCCCAAATTCTTGGTAGAGACCTGAGAATTTTTTGCACCAATTCAGAGTTAGTGTAAGACTTTCCTAAACTCTTAAGCCCATTTATAATGTCAGTAAAACGAGTAAACATATCAGTTATAGACTCAGTAGATTCCATTTTAAACAATTCATACTTGTGTACTAATATGTTTATCTTTGACTCCTTAACTTGATTGGTCCCTTCATGAGTGATCTCAAGTTTGTCCCAAATTTCTTTAGCAGAGATGCAAGTAGATATTCTATTGAATTCACTTACATCTAATGAGCAATAAAGTACATTTATAGCTTTAGCATTTAACTGTGCCAATCGTCTATCACTTTCATTCCAATCCATTTCTGGTTTGGGTATGATAGTGCCCTCTATATTAAGTGTGGGTGTGTGAGGTCCTCTAATAATGATGTACCATAATTCATAATCTGAAGCTTGAATGAATATCCTCATCCTAGCTTTCCAATATGTGTAGTTTGTGCCATTAAATAGAGGTGGTCTATTTGTAGATTGCCCCTCACTCATAGAACATCCCACTTGGGTTGTCATGATCTTTAACTCTTGATTGTGAGATCAATGAGTACTATTGGAGCACCTTGCTCTGATACCACTTGTTGCCCAAGGTGACAAGCCAAGAGGGGGGGGGTGAATTGGTTTCTTTTAATTTTAACTATCTTACTTATGTTAAATGATGTGTTAGTGAACTTAAACAAATCACAATGCAAACAACAAGAAGTATAGTGGTTCGGTGCTCTCCTTAGCACCTACATCCACTCCCCAAGCGACCCCTTGGGAATTCACTATAATCCCGCGGATTACAGTTGGATTGTTTTCCGGGCTCACAATCCAAAAACCTTTATACTTTGGTTTTTCGGGTTCACCAAAAACCTATGTTGGTTTTATGGGCTCACCAACGAACCTATGTTGGTTTTTCGGGCTCACCAACGAACCTTTACAATTGGTTTTACGGGTTCACCAATCAACCTATTCCGTTGGTTTTGCGGGCTAACCAACCAACCTTTACAATTGGTTTTACGGGTTCACCAATCAACCTATTCCGTTGGTTTTGCGGGCTAACCAACCAACCTTTACAAGTAGTTTAACAAATAAAGGAAGAAGATTTAAACTCCTAAATGAGCAAATAAAACAATATAATCTACAAAGAAGAGTTTAGAAAGTATTTATCGCTTGTAGTGACTTCTCTCTTCTTTGTCAAGGATGCTTCACTCTTCAAGGAAGGATGGAGATCTTGATGACTCTTTGAATCTGCTCAACCCCTTTCTTTGATTCTTGAATGAAGCACTTGGATGAAGAAGATTAGGGCACTTTCTCTTTCTTGTGTACTCTTTGATATTCTTTGGAAAGGATGTTCTATCTGATAAATAGTGCCCCTTTAAATAGTTTCCTACCTCCATTGGACAAGCCCCAATGGTTAGAATTCAAAAACTAGCCGTTACTCACTGTTGGAAGGACAAAAAGTACATCTCGAACGAAGTAAATAGATCTAAGGGGACGGAGTGGAAGAAGGGAGGAGATTCTCGAACGAAGAAAAGGATCCAATTACTTCGAAAGAATTGAACGAGGAGCCATATGAGGTGAAAATCTCATGTACGGTTCTGTAGAGTGACAGTAAGGGTCCCCATGGATCTATTACAAATTCATGAACCCAGGCGGATACTTGACATGTCCCCCCTCTTCCAGGTCCATCACAAGGGAAACGAAAACCATCTTTTTTTTTTCATCAGTGGTTCAAACAAAATTCACAGAGTTATAAGCTTAACCCCAACGCAAAGGCGTTTTAACCTGGTCCACCTCATGTGAGTAAATCAAAAAGTTGCTGAAAAGATGACGATAATATGAATAAAAGTCGTACAAATATTATTAAAAAATAGAAATAAAAAGTAATAGAAACAAAGAAGAAAAGGATCTAAGTTACTCTTCGGGACGGAGTGGAAGAAGGGAGGAGATTCTCGAACGAAGAAAAGGATCCAATTACTTCGAAAGAATTGAACGAGGAGCCATATGAGGTGAAAATCTCATGTACGGTTCTGTAGAGTGACAGTAAGGGTCCCCATGGATCTATTACAAATAGACCTAAGAAGACATGATCCCAGGCGGATACTTGACATGTCCCCCCTCTTCCAGGTCCATCACAAGGGAAACGAAAACCAAGATTTGCTTTATCAGGTATCAAACGGGAACTGCGAGCAAATAGAACACCCTTCAGTAGTATCAATACAGTCACATGGATCGTAAATGCATGAATGTGATGGACCAAAAAATCCGCGGTTCCTAATGGAATAGGTAACAAAGCTACTTTGCCGCCTACTGCTACTAACTCACCACCCCCCCAAGTTAAGCTGGTACTTGTTGTTGCACCAGGAGCTGTATTAAAATTTAATATAAAATATCAATTTATAAATAAATTGATATTTTATATATGTATTTAATATTTTTTTTTATATTTATAATATTTTATATCTTTATTATTGTATTATACTATATCATAATACGTTATATCATAATACATTAATATATTATTTTAAATAATTTAATATTATGTTATATTATGGAAAATTAATTTTTACTAATAATTATAATATTTTATACCTTTATTATTGTATTGTACTATAAATATTATATTATATTACATTACATCAAAATACATTAATATGTTATTTTAAATAATTTAATATTATGTTATATTATGGAAAATTAATTTATACTAATAATTATAATATTTTATATCTTTATTATTGTATTATACTATAAATATAATATATATTATATTATATCATAATACATTAATATGTTATGTTAAATAATTTAATATTATATTATATTATCAAAAATTAATTTACTCTAATAATTATATTACTATTATGCTATATTATAATAATAATATTTTATATTACAATAATATTATACTATATCGTATATTTACGTATTAATATATGTTATGTTTTATTATGTTCTATTGTATAATACTATACAATATCTTTTATGGTAATTTTGTTATACAAAAGTACTTTCTCAGTTTGTTTACCAAACATATGTTAAAGTGCCACGGTACTTTACAAATGTAGTTACCAAATAGCAAACAGTTTTTTATAACAGCTCTACTTCAGACAGCTCTACTTCCAACAGCTCTACTGCCCACAGCTCTCCCAAACAGGGCCTAAACCAATTTCTACTCCTATGTCTCAGAAGTTTAAGTCAGATCAGAACTATACTCCATACAAAGAGCTACATCACTATCGCTCATTAGTTGGTGCTTTGCAATATTTGACTCTGATGAGACCTGATATCTCATTCAGTGTTAATTATGTCTCTCAAAGCTACAACTGATAGTCACGTTATGATGGTGAGAAGGATTTTGAGGTATATTAAAGGCACTATCAACTTGGGTCTTCATATTCAGGCATCTAGTACACTAGACTTATATACTTTCTCAGATGCCAATTGGGCATGCTGCTCCTTAACTCGACGATCAAATACTTATTTTTGCACTTATCTTGGGAGTAATCTTATTTTTTGGTGTGCTAAAAACAACCAACTATTTTTGTCGGTCTAGCTCTAAGGCCAAATACAGAGCAATGGACCAAACTATAGCTGAATTAACTTTATTGTCATTTATACTTCGTGATCTTCATATCTCATTACCTAATGCCCCAGTTCTTTTCTGTGACAATTTGAGCACATTACATATGACAATCAATTCAGTGTTTAATGCTCGCAATAAGCATATTGAGTTAGACTATCATTATGTTCGTGAGCGTGTATCTCTTAGGCTATTGGTTACTTATCATGTGCCTACCTCATCACAGATTGCTGATATATTCACCAAGCCTCAGACTCGTCTTGATTTGGAACATCTGCGACACAAACTGTGCCTTACTACCATCCATAGTTTGAGGGAGGATATTAGCTGTATCAATTCAAAATCAATTCAAAATTCAAATCATCTAGAGCCATTTTCAAAATTCAAATCATCTGAATCTGAGTTTTTAATTGTTGCCTTATAAAACAATACTGATTATTCTCTTAATTTTTTGCAATCCGTTTTATTTGTTGCCTTATAAAACAATGCTGATTATTCTTCTAATTTTTTATAATCTGCTTTATTTATTGTCTTGTAAAACTCTTCCTTGTATATCTCAATGATTATAAATATAATCTTACACCTACGATTACATGTGCGGTGAGATTTCAATATCCATCGAACTCTCTTTTTTCTACTTCGAGGATACCATTTGCACAAAACTTTATTTGTTTATCTTCCATTCTTTCTGAAAGTAATATATTTTTGTTTCCAAAATCTCCACAGACTCTACAAGCGGTTCTGAAGGATAAAAAGTTTTATCATAGATATTGTTCAGTTTGCTTCATTTTTCTTACTGAATTTCATGAAAACAAATACATAAAAGAAAAACAATATCAAATAGACCTTAATTAGTCCACGTTATCACTATCATGAACTGTATAGAAAGCGAGGCTAGCAGTGGGATGGTCGATACTGAGATGGAATCCAAGGAGCAAGGGGAATAATCACTCACGTGCTAGATTCTAGCTGAACACTTCTGTTCATTAACCTATAATAAGTTGGAATGATAATGTTATTAAGAAGCCGGGGGCACGAGGTGGTCCATGCAAATGCACGTAGATGGATTCCACCGGCACCCATATCCATCATGATGTGATTTGTTATAGTAAGGCAAGTTTCTTAAGGGGATCCCCCGTCTTTCTCCCGAGGAAGAATCAACCAAAAGCATGAGAATGCTTTTCTTGACTCATTAAGGGCTCGTTTGATTCATTGAAAATATTTTTTCTTACTAAAATAATTTCTTATAGAAAGCTGGTATTTGGATATATGATGCCTAAAAAAATAAATTTTTCATATATAGTTAAACATCTATTTTTCTAAAAAAATTGTGTAAAATACTTGTTATGTCCTTAATAAAACAAAATTCTTTATTCCACCCTATCTAAAAGATTTATGGCACTTTTGGAAAGCAAATATGAGGTTTTTTTCCTATGAAATATAGGATCTTACTTTTATGGAAGGCTGTTTCTCATCTTTCTTTTTGGAAAACTCTAACCAAACATGATGTATTTTTTCATTTCTTTCGTTGACCCATTTTCCTCCCTCCTCTTCTTGCAAACGAGTCCCAAGTGACCTTGGAAGTCTATTACGGACTATTTCATTGTACGTGCAAGACACATGCCTGATGGTAGCGACAAAGGATCCATACTGCTTTAAGGGCACTGGAGGTGATTTGTAGTGCCTATCAGATTGATTCACAAACTTCTCCACCTCTTGGTGTGTTGACAATTTCTGTTCTCATGGTAATTTCACTCTTCATGGCTATCAGCTTATGAAGCATACTGAAAGATTGCAGAATAATGAATTACAGAATAATCTGTAAAAAGAGATCAGGGCATGATGTATGGGGCACTGGGAAGCGAATCTTGCCGTTCTCATGCAGATAAATTAATAGGTCCTTGGTTGGTGAATCTGTCAATGCCACTTTCTCTTCCTTGTCCTTTACATTCCCTTCTCTCCCATGCCCCATGTTTTGTCCTTGGCCAATTCATGAAAAACAGACAAGACCATTAAACAAAGAAGGTAATGGGAAACTCTCTGAATATTAACAAAATCTTTCCATATTCTTACAGCAAGTTTATCATGACAAAGCATAGAATTGCAACCTGAAGCACATCTTTGAGAGTGCGACTGACGGAAACATACAGAGCAATGCTATGGTTATGTCCATCAGCATCCTCACTTTTAAGACTAGCCTTCAATCTGAACAAGCTCGAATCAATCTATGAGTTCAATGGCAGTATTCAGACCTGGTATAGACAATTGAGCTGCATCATAGCCTTCCAGCCTGCTGCTTATTGGATGAGAAACTGGAATTAGAATTCGCCAATGTAATGCTGCTTGCCTTTGATTTAGAGCTACTAATATGAGTGATATCTTTAGAGAGGCCATTGGATCCTGTCCTAAATCACTCACCAAAGCATGGAAACAGACTGTACTGATGGAGACGTTACAATAGCGGGCTATCCGCTCGCCCTCCTTGAATGTCTTTGGTCGGTCAGTCACCTCGACTAATTCCCAGCCCTTTTTTTTATTTTTATTTTTCTTTGAAGAATTAAAATAACGCTCTCTCTCTCTCTCTCTCTCTAGATAGATACAATACAGACGGGCATCTATATACACACGGATACAAATACTTGCAATATAGCCTATGTATTTAGTTTATATAGCTTATTCTTCAAAAATCACAATTTATATATACCTCCTCTGTTCCGTCAAACTTTTAGATAAATGGTATTTGTTGCGTGAGGCTCCGGCCAAAATCTGTTGCGGGGACGGACGCTTTGGCCGGAGCCTCACGCAACAGTTAGCCCACATTAAGCTAGCAGAGAAAGAGGACTGCGTTCCTCCCGAGGTATTGTCCGCTTTGGGCGCTCCGGCCCGCGCGTCCAGCGCAGACGGGGGGAGACTGGTGCCCTCACGGTTTTGTCCCACAAAAGGGCCCTCGAGAGGAAAGGATTTCCACCCCCATTTAAGGCACAGAACCTTTCCGCTACTAGCCGATGTGGGACTAAATTCGGGTGCACCCCCCCACAACATAGCCCCCCTAGCGGGAAGGTTCCTGTGGCGTCTCCCAGTCCTAGGGGGTAGTCTGCGGCAAGGGGCGCGGCCCTTCCTCTAGCGCCAATCTGTTGCGGGGACGGACGCTTTGGCCGGAGCCTCACGCAACAGTTAGCCCACATTAAGCTAGCAGAGAAAGAGGACTGCGTTCCTCCCGAGGTATTGTCCGCTTTGGGCGCTCCGGCCCACGCGTCCAGCGCAGACAGGGGGAGACTGGTGCCCTCACGGTTTTATCCCACAAAAGGGCCCTCAAGAGGAAAGGATTTCCACCCCCATTTAAGGCACAGAACCTTTCCGCTACTAGCCGATGTGGGACTAAATTCGGGTGCACCCCCCCACAACATAGCCCCCCTAGCGGGAAGGTTCCTGTGGCGCCTCCCAGTCCTAGGGGGTAGTCTGCGGCAAGGGGCGCGGCCCTTCCTCTAGCGCCAATCTATTGCGGGGACGGACGCTTTGGCCGGAGCCTCACGCAACAGTTAGCCCACATTAAGCTAGCAGAGAAAGAGGACTGCGTTCCTCCCGAGGTATTGTCCGCTTTGGGCGCTCCGGCCCGCGCGTCCAGCGCAGACGGGGGGAGACTGGTGCCCTCACGGTTTTGTCCCACAAAAGGGCCCTCGAGAGGAAAGGATTTCCACCCCCATTTAAGGCACAGAACCTTTCCGCTACTAGCCGATGTGGGACTAAATTCGGGTGCACCCCCCCACAACATAGCCTCCCTAGCGGGAAGGTTCCTGTGGCGCCTCCCAGTCCTAGGGGGTAGTCTGCGGCAAGGGGCGCGGCCCTTCCTCTAGCGCCAATCTGTTGCGGGGACGGACGCTTTGGCCGGAGCCTCACGCAACAGTTAGCCCACATTAAGCTAGCAGAGAAAGAGGACTGCGTTCCTCCCGAGGTATTGTCCGCTTTGGGCGCTCCGGCCCGCGCGTCCAGCGCAGACGGGGGGAGACTGGTGCCCTCACGGTTTTGTCCCACAAAAGAGCCCTCGAGAGGAAAGGATTTCCACCCCCATTTAAGGCACAGAACCTTTCCGCTACTAGCCGATGTGGGACTAAATTCGGGTGCACCCCCCACAACAGTATTAATAAATAATCATTTTAAGTATAAAATGACTTTATTATGTGTTTTGCATTGATATTCTTCAAATATTTGTAGAAAAATATTTTTCAATACAAACTGATTATCAAATTTTTAAGGGTATCAGTGGAAAAGATAATAATATCAAATGATACTCAAAATTATTATTTATTAGTATAAAGAGGCATCCATGCATGATATATATTTGTTATTATAATAAAAGTAATGACCATTAGTGTTTACACTAGTCTTTTCAAATATTAGTTGTGAAGGTGACAATCTACTTTTATAGTAATTGTATCATTATTATACATTCAAATTCAGATTTTCCAGGATTAGAGACATCTTTATTGAACAATAACTTATTTAAAAATAAAATAAAAATTTATTGTTTAAAATCACAAAAAAAGCATATTGAAGAAATTAATAAGATATTATTGCATACTTGTATCTCATATAAAAGCTTCTTGATAGAAAATCTACACAATTTTATTATTTTATTTATATCATAATGATCATATTAAACTAATAATATTATTTAGGAATATATCTATACTACCCTATAACTTGAACTTTCATGCTATATTCATGATGTTTTTCCGTGCTGCTCTTTTTGCATCTCGAGCTTTTCTTCTCTTATTCTTTTATGTAGAAGGTTAGAAATTAGAATTTTTCTTCTAATATTTATTTATATAATATTTCTTCTGATGTTTTTAATTAAAATGAATTAATATGTGCAAGGACGGGCCATATTCAAGCAATTTAATAAGAGATTCCCGAAATTAGTATAACGGCTATCAATTTCCTCCATCGTCTCTGGATCCTTCGTTCTTAAAAACTAATAAAGAAGAGAGAGAGAGAGAGAGGGAAAGGCGTGTTCTGCCTGTTTTCCACTACTGGAGAGAAGTAAACAGGCAACCACAAACATATAAAAAACCAAGAAAGGAATCCAATCAGGATCTATCCACTTCCCATCTGTCTTCATCTGCGAGGATTAAATATTGCACCACCCTCCAAAAGCCCTGTGCTCTGCTAACTAAACATTCTTTCACTGTTTCCACCTTCGCTGCTCGGCCGAGCTCTTCTGCTTGTCCCGGGGCCAAGAAAAAACTCGCCATTTTCAGGTCACTCTCCGACGAACCCCTCATTTTTCTTCCCCTGTTTGCAGACTTCTTAAGTGGTACCAACTCTCTTTACTACCCCCTCTTCTTCTTCCATATTCCTTCCCATCTTGGCTCTTTCTTCTTCTCCTCCTATTATTACTTTTCTCTAGACTGCCTCTTTTGGAGCCTAATGTATATAAAGAATCCATTTTTTCCTCATCAGGAGCTCAGATCCGTGCAATAAAACTTTTTTTTTTCCTCCATTAAGTTCAAATCCATATTAAAAAAAACATTTTTCTCATAAAAGAATCTATTCTTGGAGCTTTCTCTTGGTGTTTCGTACTGCAAGATACCTCGCTTCTAATCTTCCGTCTCTAATCAAATCCAATGTAAAAAGAAACCATTCTTTTCTCACAAACAAAGGCTTTTCTTGGAGCTTTTCTCTTTGGAGTTTCTTACTGGAATCACTTCTTCGTTTCTGCCTGACAAAACCCTAGCTTTACCTTCTTTTTCTTTCTTGCAGATGGCGTCACTACCACCTGTGGCACTGGCACTGGCACTGATGGCGGTCCTTCTCTTGGTGGAATGGGGCTCGGCGGCGGCGCCGGAGGGGGGAGAGACGTGCTCGGGAATAGTGCCGATGAAGGAGCGGGGAACGGCGATGTCGGTGGCGGATTTCGGCGGGGTGGGGGACGGCCAGACGCTCAACACGGCGGCGTTCCAGAAGGCCGTGGCGGAGATCGAACGGCGAGGGCCGGCCAGCGGCACCCTCCTCTACGTCCCACCGGGGGTCTGGCTCACGGGGGCCTTCAATCTCACCAGCCACATGACCCTTTTCCTCGCCAGGGGCGCTGTCATCAAGGCCACCCAGGTATTATCTTTATTTCCCCCTCCATTGGTGTTGCTAATAAAAAAGATCATTTTTCTCCAAAAAAAAATCCTTTTCCCCACCTACTCCTGATATAATCAAAGATAAGTACACTTCCTATCCAGTACGCTTGATCGCTGTTTATGTTCAGTGTGTTCTTTGTATGTATTTGAGATGAACAGAAGCATTCATGGATAAGAGTTTGCCAGGGGATTCTAAGAGTTGCCGAAAAGTTTTTTTTCCCCTCTCTTGGATTTCATCTAGTCTGAGATCTCAGTACTTTGTTTCTGAGGCTTGGTTTCGTGAGCCAGATCTATGGGTGATGGATGGATATGGCTGTGTTTGAAAGCTTTAGGTTTTCATTTTTTTTTAATGAATGGTGCAGGATACATCGAGCTGGCCTTTGATCGATCCTTTGCCATCATATGGGAGAGGACGGGAGCTTCCTGGTGGGAGATATATGAGTCTGATTCATGGAAATGGAATTCATGATGTGATAATAACAGGTGGATCTTGTCACATTTCTGCTTTTGCAACACTGGTTACATTATTTCATTGCCTTGTTATCCAAAGAAATTGTTAGTTAATTAGAGACCATGGGTAGCATTGTTAAGACCCATCTCTTAAGTCTGCTCAGAACAAGAACAACGATATGCATTAATTTGGAAAGAGTAAGATAATGTTAGTGTGCTGAGATTTGACATCTTATAATCTGGTCATGTCAAATGATTGGATGGAGCAAAAAGGATTCAAGCTGATCGTGTTGAGTTTGAATCGCTCCTGTTGCCCCTCACTTTTCTTTCCTTTTCATTTTAAGACAACCATTAGAAGCAAGTGAATCATTTGCAGTTCCATATGTATTTAATATTATGTGGTTTTATATTGATTTATAATAGCTACTGTTCCAGGATGTCCTGCAACCAAGATGCGAGAAAAGAATTATATCTGCAACGGAGAACACTCTGTTTGCTTCAATAGTTTATCACTCATAATATCTTCTGTGACTTTACTTTCTAGATGCACATAGTATTTTTCAGCATAGTGATCAATACTTTCACCTGTGTGAGGTGTTTTGAGTCCTGGGATGTGGGGTCCTGCAGTGCTAGAGTTCTAACTTTTCTGACAATTGTTGGTGGGGCCACTGTGAAAGGTGCCAATCTGCTTAAGCAAAGTAGGAAGGAGAGGACTGTTTAGTGTTAGCATGACCGCTTCCATGTGGTTTCAGACTGATGTTATCGATGAATCTTGTGATTCATGAAGCCAGGGCAATCTCTCTTCCTGAAAGTTCAGATGTTCTCTGGAAATTGTGGGTGGATCAAGCTTGATTGAGGAAAATATCAACTACTTCATGAGCTGCATGGGTGAGGCCAGAAAGTTTTCAAGTCTTCTCTTACAAACTATGAGTGCTTCAACTTTGGAAAGCCTTAATTAATCTAACTTCAAAGATGTCAAAACTGGTTTTTTTGTTTCAAAGATAGTTGTTACATAGGCAAGATTTTCTGAGTAAGCTAGAAATTAATTACCTGTGCGGTTAATGGGAACTCATAGTTTTCTTCTTACTTTTAATTGTATTCCCTTTATGTTCTCTAAATAATAATTTTCTATAATAACTGACCATCTTATCTATACTCAGAACCTGATCATGAATTTGACTGCATTGTCATGTGCACATATAATGAGTGTACTATGCAAAATCTCTTGTATGTTTATGTATGTACTTATGCATATGTATGTATGTATGTATGGCTGTATGCATTCATTTTTTACTTAGTTCTTTAATTTATCTCGGTGCATGCTAATATGATTCTATGAACTAAGTAATATGGCCATTTTGCATAAAAAATTTATGTTCAATTTCTTTTGTCTCACTTCTTGTTCACAGGAGAGAATGGAACAATTGATGGCCAAGGCGAGGTCTGGTGGAATATGTGGAGGCAAAGAACCCTGCCTTTCACAAGACCAAACATCTTGGAGCTCATGCATTGTAGAGATATTGTTATTTCTAATGTGGTCTTCCAAAACTCACCATTTTGGAATATTCACCCTGTTTATTGCAGGTGCACATGAGAAATTTAGATTCATTGCATCTTTATTTTCCCAGTCAAGGCTCTGCATGATCTTATATTCTGTTGAAATAGTTGAACTCTAGTACGTTTTGTTCAATAAAAAATATCATAAGTAATCCTTGATATCATGTCACTTTTATTTGGAGTATCAAAATCACATCTCCCAAACTACACGGAACCCTTCAAATTCTTATATACTGCTTCTGTGAACAATGTTAGCTTAATGAAAATTACATTGTAACATATTGCTCAAAAATTACATTGTAACGTCATCAGAACTACTATATCTTCCTATATTTTTCAGAATTCCATGTATTATGAAAATGCATCTATTGTTTGAAATTCTTCATTCATCTAGTTGTTTTATGATTGTCGATGTTCATTCTAGATAGGTGCCCTGTTTTACGTGACGTGTTGCTCTTTTCATTCTCTCTTCCTCGCTAGAGCTTACACTTTAACTACAATGTTTTATTTTTAATTTCTTTTCCTTGGTCTTTTGATTTTGTGAAGTTTCCGGATTTAATTACGGAGAAAATGGAACTAAGGGTCATGCAGTATCCCTTAAGGAACTTGAATTGTCACGTGCTAAATAAATTTTCCTCAACTTTGTTTAATTCCCTCAAGTTATAGCAATAATGTCAGAGCCATTCTAAGCTACCCTGTATAAAGTTTCAATGAGATCATTACATCTGGAAGTGTGTAGATATAAGAAAAATAACAGATCATTGTAAAATATAATGAATCTGACCTAACATTGGATATTAATATGACATCGTCTATGTGAGGCTTCTGGTTTGACTGCTTGCGAGCTATGCTGCATCCTTTTCATATCCAGACAATATGTTTTGTTTGCAATAGGTGTTTCAAAACAATAAATATTTGAAATCTGGAAAAAAGGATTCAACATCTCTTCTAAATACTATGTTTTTTCGGTCTTTGCAGCAATGTGGTCGTAAGAAATGTGACCGTGTTGGCTCCACCTGACTCTCCTAACACAGACGGAATCGATCCAGGTATTCTGATTCTACTGATCCTATTCTCTTACCAAAAATAAAGTAAAAAAAAAGAAAGAGCAAAGATCCTATTCAGACATCTTTTCTTAAATAATAAGAGAGCTAGACCACAGACTATCATTAGGAGAGTTATATTGCTGTCTTCCATGTACCCTGGCATTTTCACTTGCGTCACCTATGGAACTTTGCTAGGTGGAGTGAAGAAGATGGACAGCTCTTCTGTCAGGCACATAGCTTCCCGGATAACTAACTACTGGCTTGTATTACTCTTGGCAGATTCCAGCTTAAATGTCTGCATAGAGGACTGTTATATTTCAACAGGGGATGATCTAGTAGCTGTGAAAAGTGGGTGGGATGAGTATGGCATGGCCTATGCCCACCCCAGCTCTGGCATCACTGTTCGGCGGTTGACCGGCTCATCTCCTTTTTCTGGAATTGCCATTGGAAGCGAAACCTCTGGTGGGGTGGAGAATGTCTTAGTGGAGAGCATACATATCCATAACACTGGTATTGGGATACATATAAAAACCAATTCTGGTAGGGGTGGTTTTATAAGAAACATTACTGTCTCAGGTGTGAATCTGAACAATGTTCGCAAGGCTGTGAGACTTGCAGGTGATGTTGGAGGTCATCCTGACAGCATGTATAATCCAAATGCTCTTCCAATTGTCGATGCTTTGACTATCAAAGATGTGTGGGGTGTCGATATCCAGCAGCCTGGGTCGATGGAGGGCATCAAGAACTCACCTTTCACGCGGATATGTCTTTCTAATGTGAAGCTTAATGGTGACGGGGCACGGGAAGTGCCATGGAAGTGTGAGGATGTGAGTGGTGGTGCCACTGAGGTGCAGCCATCGCCGTGCACAGAGTTGACTGGGACTTCTGGGATGAGCTTTTGTGCAAATGCAATCTGATGTTCTATCATTTGTTGGATGCTCTCGTCGGGTAGAAAATGTATGTCTTTGCCATTTGGCTAATGGAAATAAAATTTGAGCATAAAATATGTTGCTACTATAAAAACATGCAGCTTCTATGTGAAAGAATCTATATCTCATGGTTTTCAAAGCAAGAAAAGATTCGGAGTTATCGACCTGACACCTGAGTGCCGGAGGTATTGCCGGCGTAAATATCAGCTAGGCAGAAGATTGAGCTCTGTTTCTGTGGAACTAACAAAAATGCAGGCTGATTTTTATTGAACTAGAGTGAATATCATATTGCAGTCGCAGTATTATGCTAGGAAGAGATCTAAGATATTACATATTACAATCGCAATGTTATGCCATCTAGTTAACAGGCAGCATTCGGGAACAGGTTTAAATTGCAATATCTTGTAATTGCATTGGATGCCTATACAGTTATTCAAGACTATGGTTTAATATTTAGTATTTGATGGTCCTTGACTGGATATCAACTTGTTAAATTGGTAAGGTTATCAATGAGTGATAATATCCATTTCGATTTGAATCGCCACTAATACCCAGGTGGCTGAGTAGAAGATTATGCTCTCTTTTTCCCAAAAAGAAAAAAGAAAAGAGAAAAAACCTCAGCACTGCACCATTTCTTAGGGTGATACTTGCGGAGCATCTTTTTAAATGATGCCCCCTATTTGTGTTCTCCGCAGACATTGCAATTCTGATGGAGACTAACAAACTTTTACTCCAAATCAACATAAATCAAATAAGACTGAAATCCATATAAAGTACGATCTAAGTGAAAAGCTTCAATTATGATTGAATCATTTAAATTTCATGTCAAAAAGTTAATCTAGGCAATTCGCAAGTTTGGTCAGTTTTTGCCCCCTTAAATATCAATTGTTTATGTCGGCAAAGAAGAACAAAGAAGAACAATGTTTATAAAATCTGAAATCCGAATTCTAAGTGCCTCTGCATCCATCAATTCTATCAGAATTCAGAAAAACAAGAAATGAGTATGTCTTTTAGGTTTACTGCTGGAATAGAGCTGATCATTGGGTCAACCTCGATTCAAAACTATATTCATTTTTAGTTGGGCTTTGGATTTCGGGCCGAGTTTGTTAAAATTCAATATTTTTGTTATCCAAACCCGGTTCATGATCAGCTCAATCTGAAAAAAAAGTTTCTCCTGGTATATGGCACAATGAGAATACTGTTACTTGAAAAAAATCAATGCAAGATGTGGAAGTTGATTCATAATAAGTAGCCCAGATAGTATCAGTCTGCACTAACAGATGTCCAAGACAATTTTTAGCAGAATTGCCATATTGTATTGTATATTTCTTGGAGCAAAACATCACAAACCAATATGATCTATTGATCTTTTAAAGCAAAGAATTACAAACTAGTCGAATTCCTTCGTTGGTGTTTTGAAGTGCGCTTTTCATCAATAAATCCAAAGTTTTTATGGCAAAGAAGAACTAAATTTAATATATTTTCTATCATTTCCTACCTTCTTTTAATATTTGAAGATTAATTAGCTTAATCTTCTATGCTAATTGTTGTGGAGTACCTAAAACTAAAATACATCAAAAAAATGTTATTAGATTTTAAATATTATAAGTTTTAAATTTAGTTGTGAGAGTATATCAATCATTTTTCAGAAAAAATGATGCAAGAAATGAACATGCCAAACCTTTGAACATGCTATTATTCTACAATTTTCTTACCAAGAGTTATAACCACTGCCCTGTAGTTGATTGCAATACCTTTTATTTGTTACTTTCAATGGATTGCAAGCTACATGGAGGATTGCAATCAGATAATACATCTAAATCATATCCTTCTGGCCATCGCTAGGATGAAAAGGCTAGATTCATGTTAGATCTATATTGTATCCACATCTGAATCTGGTAAAAGAAATAGAGTTTGAATCCATGTATAGATTATTAAGCCTGATATACATTATTAACTCTTTCTTAATCAACTTAATTTTTTGGATTACAGTTCATGTTTGTTGAAGGTTGCAAATTTGAATAATCAAAATTCAAGCATTCATAAAAAATATAAATTCAAACATGAAGAAAAGAATAACACAAGAAATATAGCTAGCTCTTCTTATATTCTTGTATTTGTATACATTGCATCTATATGGTTTAAAGTCCAGCATGGTTGCATCTTCGACTAGATTAAAAAGAAAAACAAATTTTGTATATAAAATATAATTTAAATCAGATAAAATCATCACAAATTTAATCTACATCTACATCTAATTAATATAAAAATTATTGAGTTTTTTGTATCGTTTCCATCTCCAAAGATTATAGTGATTCAATGTATAGCTGGATAGAAACAGAAGTGCGATGACGCAAGCCAAACAACCAAGCATCAACAAGGCTTTTTGTGGAGGAAGCTTTGTCACCTGGACCAAAAAAATTTAATTTCAATATATCAGTTATTTTGGTGAGTAACAAGATTGGGGTAATCTAAAAACATGATATAAAATCTTGGTCAAAATAATAAATTAGGGAGTTTTTAAGGTAAAACTCATGCATAACAATAAATTTAAGATTATTAACTATATTTAAAATCTAATTTTAGAATTTATTAAATTATCAATATTTTTTAAAAAAAATTAAAAATTGATAAGTTCAATTAATATGTATGAGATCTCATAGATTATTAAAGTTATTAATAATAAATTTAAAATATATGGATTGAAATTTGTAGAAGTTGACTCCTAGAGAATTATGGGATTTGAGTCGAGAGAAACGCTCGGTTTGCAAGCAGATGAGTGGGTGATGGGTGGATGAAAAAAAATTAAAATTAAATAATAAAGAAACTAGAATTGGAACCACCAAGCCCTTACAACATGATTAATCTCTTCATGATTGAGATGCTTTTTATTCCTATAACCATTTTGGTAGTTTTGTATTCCTAAATCAATTTTACCCCTTCTTCTAGAAAACTATATATATATATACACACACACACATATATCTATATATAATTTTTAGATATTTTTGAAATTTGGTTATCTATAATAGTTAAAATATCAGCAAGTTTTGTATATATTCTGTATTATATATGTTTATATAATTTTTTAGAAGTTAAATTTGATTCATGATTAGCTTTTTAATTATGCTAGATTTGAAAAGTTGTGTAGAACCATGTGATTTAAAAGAACAAATGGAAATATAAAACTTATCAATTATTATGCATACTTTTTTTATATTGTAATTATTTTTATATTTAGATTTTAAATGTATTTTAATATAAATCCGGCACAGATAGTTGATCTAATGGCACAGTATTGACTTGGTCGCTTGGCATCTTCATCGCCTTAGTTCTTGTTCCATGTGAGTCCAAGAGCGCGGTCGGTGTTGATGGAGACGAAGGTTAACAACTTGGACTTTTCCATACGAGTGTGGTGCATTCCCATGTGAATTTGGATCTTCATGGACCCCGTCATTAGGGTATTGGAGGATGCGTGCATTAGTAGTCTTTGGATATCATGCATCATGGTCGTCCTAGAATACTTGAGTCGCTGTCATCCAGAACCGGATCATGATTCAAGTTCAGCCACCCAACCACAAGGGTGCAGGCTTCTTTTGAATTAGTGTCATTAAGTACGCTTTTAACGAAGAAAGGTGATCGGTGCAAGTCCCTGTCAGATTATTTTTTTTGGTTGTTTAGTGAATTTTCCGAGTTATAGCATTGCTGAGCATATTATTTCAATATTTTAATTAAAATAATTAATAATAAAATATAAAAGAAATAATAAAATATGTACGTATTATTTTTTTTGATATGGCTTAGATTTAACCTCCAATGAAATAGTGTGCAGGTGTCATGTGGCACACGGAATCAATGATCAACCAAATAGCACGAGTGGTTACAGCTTGGTGCGATTTCAGTATACTATATAAGAAAGAGTGTAATTGTCGAGAAAGATGGATATGGAAAGGGCATAATAGTTTATTTGAAGATTGCACGACTAGATTGTGGTGGATCCTCGTTCTCTTCTTTATATAAATCAGGCTAGGGAACCCTAGGTATGACTTTTCATCTCACTTCATCACTTTTCTCGGATCTCTATTGCTCATTTCCAATATTCTACTTGACTTAAAGCATCGATGAATCCCCGTCGGATATGTTCCACAACCTCTGATGTGTTTTTTTTGGTTATAGGTCGGTTCTTGTACCATGCAACCTAACTTCAGCAAGTCGAGCAAACCAATTTGTCCCTCATATCGTGTAATTTGAACAAATATCATATCTGGCATGCACCAAAAAAGGAAATATGGATGGATTTCCTATTTTGCCATGTTTCTTCTAGTACTCATCTTAAAGAAAAAATCTAAATCAGAAACTCTTTCCACCAACATTGTATTAGTTGATTAAAAATAATAATAATAATAAAAAGTCACATGATCCTTCTTCTTTCTAGTTTTCCAACCCTCGATGACATCACACAAATCTTCATCAAACTTTGTGACCTCTTCATGGATGAAAGAGATGGCTTGACAAAAAAATAATAATAATAAAAAGGTTTAATGAGAAAAAAATTTCTCTACATCATTTTTTTTCTATTTTTTTTAATATAGAGATGCTGCAAAGTAAAGGCATAGAGAGCTACTAGTACAGCCAAAGAAAGGGACTAGTCCTTCCGCCGGAAAGAAAGCTATATTATGGCATGACTTGTCGACTTTGGTCCACCGGGTGATGCCTAATGCCTAATCAACCAAGACGAAGTATTGTACTGTACTTGAACTTATCTCTTTCTAGTATCACAGATTTTTCCGACTTGGTGGTAGGAAAGAGAATAAAGTATGATTTCGAACTACGACAGTATGAGGAGTTAATTACGAGAGTTATGAAGAAATTTTCCAACCCTGGACGTTGGTGGACGTTGGTGGCAACATTTTCCAACCCTGGATGATGCGATGGTAACATACACAAATGTTCGTCAAACTTTGCGGCCTTACGTGCACCAATCAGACGGTGAGGTTGACGAAGCTTCCTCGAAACAACACCCGAGTTATCTTTCCAAGCCACGCCCATCTTCTTCTTTGCCACTATAAAAAATGGGAGAAGATCGAGCAGAGCTAACTGCAATATAACTGCCGAGATATTCTGGAATTGGAATTTAGCTTCTTTACCATTCGTCTCTAAAGAAACCTTCAATGGAAGCCCCACTACTCGACGTGCCCGAGCCGAACGGAGTCCGAAGGGTCCTGAGCCGAGTGGGGTTCATGATGATGGTGGCCTCCGCGGCGCACACAGTCCGAGACTCCACCGATCCCTCCGTCTCCAAGGTGCGCATCTTCGCGGTCTACACCCTGGGGTTGCTCGGCCTGGGGCTCCTCTTGCTTTCTATGGGCCGCCTCCGAGCCCCGACCGAGGCGGCGGCGTCTGAGCTAGTGTTCCTGAGCCGAGTGGGGTTCATGATGATGGTGGCCTCCGTGCCGCACACCGTCCGAGACTCCAACGATCCTTCCGTCTCCAAGGTGCACATCTTCGCGGTCTACACCCTGGGGGTGCTCGGCTTGGGGCTCCTCTTGCTCTCTATGGGCCGCCTCCGAGCCCTGGCCGAGGCGGCGGCGCCTAAAGCAGTGCTCCTGAGCCGAGTGGGGTTCATGATGATGGTGGCCTCCGCGGCGCGACCGTCCGATACCTCAACGATCCCTCCGTCTCCAAGGTGCACCTCTTCGCGGTCTACACCCTGGGGGTGCTTGGCTCGTGGCTCCTCTTGCTCTCTGTACGCCGCCCACAAGCCCCGGCCGAGGCGGCGGCGCCTGAGGCAATGTTGGCGCTGGTACTGTCTTCGGTGGCTCTCACTAGCCTCCTTCCCTAGTTGGACCTTACCTCTCCTCTATCTGGAATATAGCTGGAATTCAGCACTGCCGCCGGAACACAAGAATCTCACTGTAGCACTACTGGGTTCCAGCTATAGTCTGCAGAATCTATGGATTCGTACCGCTCCAGAAAAGCTAATAAAAGGTCTTTTACAAAAAAAAAAGCTAATAAGAGGTCATTTGCGTCGGATAATTTGAATTATTCCGTGCAAGTACTCAATCCAAAAAATTCCAGAGCTTCCAAGTACTCCACTCCACTTTCCCATGACTTTTCTCATATAAATTACTTATTTCATTTGGCTAAAAATATGATCACTCTGTTATACCGCACCATCACTTGTATGACGACGCTAATACCAGCAAAATTTTTAGATGCTAGAAATTATGCCGAATTACTGGAAAACAACATTAAATGACACATGAAAATCTAAAAAATCTAATTAGAAATTTTGGAATCATACGATTCATTTAAAAACATTACGATCATGGTTTAGCTCGACCACAATTCAATCCAATTTGGATTTGACCTTTGAGTTTATGATCCCCAGAACAGAGCCCATCATCAAGGATGGCGGTCAGAGTTTTTTTGACGAAATTCCTGGACTCTAGCTTCTTTATCAGTGAAATTGATGATGCTCAAGTGCGATCGGGATTGTCTAATTTTACAAGATCCCATCCCGGCGAGTAGTCATGCTCGACCCATGTATCAAATCGTTGTTTGAAGACATACGGTTGCAAAGAAATTTATATGCAGTCACCAAATGAGCCAGCATAAGATGACAAGTTACCACCAAATGAGCCAGCATAAGATGACAAGTTACCACCAAACGAGCCAGCATAGAAACACAAACAGGATGGTAGGCAAGTTACCGCCATTACCATAGGAACCTCACTAATTCTTATCATAGGCACAAGATGACTTCTAATCTGGAACCAGCATAATCCGGCAACAGGGATTTTATTATGGAAGTTTCTATAACAAGAAACAGAAAACATCAAATGACTGCCTGAAGCAAGATTTCACTCAAAAGTTTCTCCCCAAGCGAAGCATGATACGGCACGTGTTTTCTATCTGCTCAAAGTTGTCCAAAATGATACACATATTCTAGATAAATCTTCACACAAAAAAATTACGAAGTTCTCTGAAATATGAGCAGCAAACACATCACACGACCTGAAAATATGCCCATTGATGTACATCTTGATGAGAGATCAGTTTTTAACTTTCAATTTAAGCTTGTATCGGTTACATCATGAGTCTTGTGCATGCAACTCGCATCACTGTTCAATGCATCCATTTCGAGACACATGGGATGCGCAACAACATTAAGAACGAAGAATTACAAGAGTAACAGGAGAACAACAAACAAGATCTTGGTGCATGAAGACCGGGCAATGGTAGTTAGCAGGTGTAGAAGACTGTAACATTGCGAAGGTTGCTCAACTCAACGGCCGTAAGGCAGCGAGAACGGCATGGGGAACTGTCGACTTACTTGACCATGGTACTGCATCATCTGTGTACCCGTACCTAAAGGCATGGCCCTCTGGTGGCTTCCTTGACCAGGCAATGGCAATTGCATCATCTCAGGACTCATGCCTGGCGGCATGGCCCCTTGTTGGCTGCCTTGGCCAAGCAGTGGCACCATCTGATGACTCATGCCTGGCGGCGGCAGGCCCAGCTGGCTTCCTCGACCTGGCAAGGGCACCATCTGAGGACCTACACCTGAAGGGACAGCCCCATGATGCACATACATTTGATTCTGCGGTTGGACAGGTAAAGGAGATACTTTGCCAGTTCCTGTATCCCAGCTTGCTGCAGGCTGAGGTTCCATTATTGCATTTGAAGGTAGATATGGACCACTGTTGTATGGAGGTGTCCCGCCAAGCATTTGAACTGGCTGAGGACCAAGAATCGAGGGCTGCTGGTTCAACAAGGCAGTGTTCCCTCCAGTGTAGTCTCTGCCTCGATCATTGTTAATCTGAATCAAGATAAGTCCATCCTATGTATTAATATGTTTTCCTTTCAGCAAGAGCCATTTTACATGCCACAGAAATCTCTAATTGACATTTTAAAGAGGTTGAAATTTATCTTGACTCTAAAGTCAAGCATTAAAAAAATATGTTAAGGATATCATCACCAGCTTAATACTTGGTGCGATTGCGAAAAATATCAAATCATGAGTTTCATGAAATAATGCTAGACATGCAATAAATCCTCACCATGCATTTCATAGGTTTACTGCACAATAACCTCAATATAAACACTACTCTGCAACATTAGCAGATGGATATATATAAAGATACAGAGTAAGCAGGGAAGATTTATTAAAGAACGCAACCATATATTTGGCAACCACAATCTAAGATGGTCCACCAGTAATTAATAGTCTACTGCAAAATTACCTAGATATGCTCTTAGATTTAAATGCAACTCCAAGTAATCTTCAAGGGAACTGAATGTCAGTTAATATCAAACCTTATAGGGGGAGGACACTAGGAATACCTTTGGCACGATAGCAAACATGAACCATGGGCCTGTATAACAGTCTCAACATGCACGTATCTGCTTTTGGGTTCATACTTCATGCATGACTACATGCACAGTTTTGTACACGCACAAACATGTATGCATGCATGCTTGCATGTACACACATATATGTAAACATGTCAAGTACCTAAATATTCCTCAAAAGTACAATGAAGCACAGCAACCAAACTACTTTGTGCACCGATACATTACCCTATACATAATATTGGAGACTGGAAGACACTATGCTAACCCCACATACCAGCCAGAGATGCAACAATTTCCCTAATGTCTAACCTGTCAGTTCATAAATGCTGACAGGTTATTGCTCCTGTAATTTCAACTTATGTCCAATGTAACACTGGTAAATTTTATGCAGTGGAAAGAATATTGGGATGGTTTCTCATGCCAATAGGATTAGGGTTGCGAGTAACTGCTTCTGTACTCCACCATACTGCTAGAAGCTATAAAGACAATTCAACAATCTTAGAGCTACAATTGCATACTGATTCAATTTTACCTTTACATTTAGATCGGTATGGCGTGAATATGTCAGATGAAGCTTGCAAAAACCTCCCTCATAGATACAGTGTCCTTCGAGGGCTTCCCTGGCAATCCTAGCAGTTTGAATGTCTGCAGTGAAAGCATAAAACTAATAAATGACATCAAAAGAACCGCTCACATTGATCATCATGCACACATATTAACAAAATATTTTCAAGTAACACTTAAATTCCATATATAAATAAAAGAGGGAAAGGAATAATTATAACAACACAAAACTAAAAGGCAATCCCTCTAATCACAAAACCTGTTAGTTTGGCAACAAGAAACAGTAATGTGGTCAGTATTTGGAAAAAAAAGAAGTTATCATATATTTGAAGCAAAATAAGTGATTGCGAACAGCTAAGAAGCAAGATTAACAGGAAAAAAAGTAAAATTATTCTGAAGCAAAAGGGTCTAGTTATTCAGGATGCACCTTAATTTATAAGATAAGATGAAACCAAAAAACAGATGGGATGAAAAACCACCATTCAAAGACTGCAGAGTTTTCAGCTTCTGGATAAGCTCAAATGCTGGGAGCTCTTGCGAAGCCTAGATGTTGTACCAACAGATTAGCAACCTCTCGAGAAGCATGAATAACTTATTAAACAATAACATTCTTTTGTTGCGAAACATAATGAAAGAAGGAAAATGTTATTAATCGCACAGTTCTTCAGGCCCAAATGAACTTTGCCGCATATGATAGATTAGGAGCATTTAAAACAACTGAAAAAAAAGCCATTTGAGAATAACTAAAGCCATTCATACTTGTGCATTGATTTGAGGTCTCAGCCAGCAAATTAAATGAGTCATGCCAATAATTGATACTGAAATGTTCCGGCTAATAAATCTAGTTGCCAAATATTGGGATGTTATTCACCGTAGACAGCCAGGTCACTTCTAATGTTATCAACCAAGCATATGTTATTTTCACTTCCTGATGATACTCTAGAAAATCAAGGAGATAGCATTTTAGTTCAACTAGGGGAGATTTCCTGATATTGCAGAATTAACTGTGTAACCAATGATGATCCTATTATAGCCACATTGTGGGGAGATATTATTTACATAAAATTGTCATTAATTAATCAACATGCAAACAGAATATAATGTACTGAAATGCAACTTTCCTTGCATGCTTGCAAGAGAATAGAAAGAAGGCCCTCATGGAAAGCTGGCAAGAATAACTCTATAAGGAACACATTGAAGGTCATGGTTTAAAAGATTATCTACACAGCAAAGAACACTAGTCTATGTAGTGACTCTAAAATACATTCTCAATGATATCCTACAGAACACAAAACATCAGAGGTTATGTCAGAGTTGCTTTTTGATATTTACCAGGGTACTGAATTAGGGCCTGCAATCCAGCATTCTTCTCAAAAACAGCAATCTTTTGAACAGTACCAAATGCAGAAAAGACCTGTCAAAGAAAAGAAAAACAAAAATTAGTGGGAGTTGCATTTCAACATTCTTAATTTGATTAACTGATGGAAGGGCATGTTACCATGTGAAGAACATCAATGGTAATAGCATACTGCATATTTTCAACCGATGCAAGAAGAACATTGCTCTCTGGTTCTTGCTTCTTACCATCCTGATCAATACCAAGCTGCACAAATGATGGAGAAATTACAAGAACAATATATGGTATCAATCATGGGGTCAATAAATGATAAATAAATCACCTACTGTCAGTTGACTTGCCTGTCCACTACCATCAATAGCTGATGGAGCAACTGGAAGATAAGGATTTGTGTAGTCCCTGATGAAAATGGTATCAGTAACCAGAGACTCATTCACATGGTACAAGAGTAAAAAGGGAAACATACTAAAATCCATATAGTACAAGAGTTTAAAGGAGGGAGAGGGAGATCGCTCTGTGACTATGTGTGCATTTATTTGCTGATTCCTAGGAAAGAAGGAGAAATATAGGAAAAGAAATCTAATATTTCCAAACGCATGCAGAATTTATGGTATAAAATGTTGATTGAATAATTTTGCATGAAACCTAGAGCTTGACTGGTCAAAAAAAGGAAAAAAATACAATGGTAATGGAATCGCATAACCAAAATTATGGTTTCAGAATGACACTTGTTGTATAAACCAGCTTTTTAATAGTGAAATTATAGGAAGATACCGAACTGAAAATATGTGTCACACAACCTTATATAGCACTAATATGAAGCACGCTTATCTCTACATAGCTACCTGAATAGTTCAATATAGGAATGGTGATTAGAAGTACATGTATTTTTGTATGTCCATGTTCAAAAAAGATATGACAAAAAAATGTTTTAAAATCAGCACTAGAAATTCAAAATACCACTACTCCAATGATGTCTCAATATCGGCACATACTGGCTAAAGTTGCCAATATAAATCTGAACCTCAAATATGTGCAACAGGCAAATACAAAATGAGATATGATATTTCATATACCAAAACGCATGCAGGACTTAAGCTACAAATTAAGTCATCTCAGCATTAACATACCATGGAGAGAAAAGAGAATTTGATATATTTTAAGGAACTGAATAAATATCTGATTTATTGATTTCTGAATTGGAGATGCTTCAAAATCAACCTCAAGTTGAAATCTTCTCGCATGTTGACACAAGGCAAAAAAAAAAAAAAAATTGGAATCCTAACACAAAATCTAGCCAATCTGGCTCATAGAGGTACTTCAAAGCCTTGCTCGAACAAGTTTGTGCAAAATTTTCTTAAAAGTTCTCTCAAAGAATCAATAAGGTGTTTTCATCCAAACAAAAAAAAAGAATCAGTAAGGTGTTAATTTTGGTTACCTGCTCCTGTGGCTCTGAAACTTGACATTCAAATCTGTATGTGCAGAAAAAGTTATCCTCAGGGTACAAGGCCCAACATGTTCTTGAAGCAAGTATCTGCACACACAAGCATAAGCACAAATTCATTTTGCTTTTTTATCCAGGCAATCTTACAAAGAGGCATATATAATTGCCTATTATACCTAGGAATACTCCTACCATCCAGGGCATTTTTTGCTGTAGATGCAGTTTCAGAATCAGAAAATTGAACTAGTGCCTATAGACAAGAAAATACATATATTACAACATAAACGAAATGGTCTAATATACTCATGGATTTGGATAGACCAGATATAATACCTGGAAACCAGCGGTTTTCTCAAAAGTAGCAATCTTATGAACAAATCCAAAAGCTGAGAAGACCTACAATGCCATATTTTTAAATTATCAAAAGGATTCAGTATACAACCTTGTAAAAGGTTAAAAAAAGATGTTTCTTTCCTTAACTTCACAAAAAGGGTCAGCACATATTTGCAGAAAAAATGGGTTGTGCAAAGTGCAAAACTTAATATATATAGATATTAGCATGGAAGTGCAAACCAAAGCAGCACATCAATGGAAGAGAGAAGATAAAAAAATAAGCATAAGAATGCCTTAAAGGATTGATGAGTATAGAACATGCGCACACAAAAAAAAAAGAATGCCCTGACCAGCTGATGCCAAAAAAAAAAAGAGGATCTGGCATGTTTCTTCACAACTTGTGGTTGGAGACTCATAACTGATCTTGTTGTTTGTTCCTGATGTCATAGATCTTTTTGATTGTGGATGGCCTGGCAGCAACAAGCCGCATACAATAATCAAATAAATACAACCAACTTCTTTTAAGAAGTGGAGAAAAGATACTAGAAAAGTTTACGAGCATAGTTTTTATGTGGAATGGAGATGTAAGAAAACCTTTGAAACGCACATAATAAGGATATCGGAACTTCAAGAAGCTAGATCAAGCTCCTTCAGTGGTACGAGGTTTTCCTTTAACTGAGAGTCAATTCCTCAAGTCAGACATTTCAATACACACCAATATACAGATCAGATCCCAGCACAGAATATATTGTTGCTTTTTTTTCCTTTTGCTTTTGGAGAAATAAGATACTCTTGTTATATCAATTTCCATCCTAGTGTTATTTGGTCATAGTTTCCAACAAACATCTGCTGAACAATTTTATAACTCTTTGTTCTTCATCCAGTTCTTCATGGTGCTTGCTTAACTCAGTAGAAATATCCACATATAACCAACATATCTCTGACCATAGACGGCAGAACAACCAAAACATTAAACTTATTCCTTACTTCACATCAGGTGTACCCTAGGGGCGTTATGCCCACGCATATCAACATGTTAGGTGATACACTTGCCATTTTTCAATGTCGAAATTCAGTTGACCAAATGAAATAATTCAGTCCTGCATGTGCCTTGGAACCAACTAATCTTCAGATTTTCTTGCCTTCCCACTCACGCCACTAATGATAGATGTTGCTGGTGGTCCAAACCGAGAACGATTGGCACAGCGGTGTGAACGGGATTCCGTCTGAGCTGCCTTGGTCGATGTTGATTGTGCTCCACCTTCCACCGGGAAACCTGCAAGCAAGCCTCGCACCACCACTGGGGTAGCGGGGGCCCTCCGACGATCAAGTCAGAGGAGATTGGAGGAGGAGGAGAAATGATAATAGCAAGCAAGAGAGTGCTCTGGAAGATATTGCTTACCCCCCTCCCTTCTCCCCCCAGCCGCATATATACCTGGCTGGGGGTCTCTCAGGGGGGTTTGTCATCGTGGGGCGCGATGGAGTGGCCACTGACATGGCCGTTACAGGGCGTCGTGGAGCAGCGCTGGGTACGGCCATGACAGGGCGTAGTGGAGTTCCGCTTTGTACGGCTGATACAGGAGATCGTGGAACAGCATCGGATACAGCCGTTGCAGGGAGTAGTGGAGCAGGAGGCCTCGGCGTGCCTCTGGGAAGCAGCCTGTCGTTATCAAGAGATCTCCGACTCGGGGTCGGAGTGCTGGATCAGGGGGCAGCCGACTCGGGGTCGGGCTGCGGTGCTGAGGATATCCTACTTGGGGTCGGATTGCTAGATTAAGGGGCAGCCGACTCGGGGTCGGGCTGCGAAGCCGAAGATGTCCGACTCGGGGCCGGACTGCTGGATCGAAGGGCAGCCGACTCAAGGTCGGGCTGTGGAGCCGAAGATGTCCGACTCGGGGTCGGATTGCTGGATCAAAGGGCAACCGACTCGAGGTCGGGCTGTGGAGCCGAAGATGTCCGACTCGGGGTCGGATTGCTGGATCAAAGGACAGCCGTAGTCTTCATGGGCGCGCGTGCCGGTCACGTGGAGCATGGCGGCTTAGTTCCCCCGTAACAGTAGCCCCCCACTTCCGAGCCTGGAACCAGAAGGGGAACGGGTGAAGGGAGTGATGCTTCGAGATTGCCGCCATCCCTCGGAGAGGCGCGCGCGCTTCGAGCTCCCCGCCTTCTTTATGGCGTATGGCGGTTGTTGCTGACCTGGCAGTCTGAGGATTTCGGCGGACATCCTTCCTCAATGGTGTCGATTCGCCTTTGGGGCGCGAGCGACCCTTCGGCGGCCAGGCGTCCTCTGGCGTCATCGAGGCATCACCCGCCTTTCCGCCTATTTAACCGGGGGCCCTCCCCTATCCGTCTTCCTCTTTACAGACATTTTCGAGTTTCCCCTTTGCGCTGCCGTTGTTGCCGTCGGACTGTTCGCTTGCTTCTCCTTTGACGCTCTCGGAGCCGTTCTTCCTTCTCTTCCGGTGAGTTACCCCATTCTTCTACTTAGGGCTCTCCATACTTTCTCCTTTTGTAGTAGTGTACCCCAGTCGTCCCGGCCTTTCCCCCCTTCTTGTCCCCGTCCTGACCGTAGATTTATTGGCCATTAGAAATGGGCAAAGTGAGAGCAGACCACATTAAGTCGGAGCTGGTCGCCGAAGACTTAGACAAACTCGTGGCTCGGTACCACCTTCCCGAGGCCTGCAACGTTACGCTCCCGGGGCCTGAGGAGAGGATGTCCCATCCTCCTCCAGGGAAGATCGTCATCAATGAGGGCATTCTCCAGGCCGGGTTCCGCTTTCCCCCTTCGGACTTAGTCGTGCAGGTACTCCGGGGTTTAAGAGTTGCGCCGACGCAGCTGGTGCCGAACTCGTGGCGTGCCCTGACGGTCTTCCAGGTTCTCTGCCGCATGCACGAGATTCCCGCCACTCTGAATGTTTTTTGGGAGTTCTACAGCCTGAGTGGCCACCCCCAGGACAAAGGGTGGTGGTGCTTTGCGGCGCGGCGAGGGTGCGGCCTCGTCAAAGAGGCTCCTTCCTCCATTCACGGCTGGAAGGAGCGTTTCTTCTTCATCGATGTAGATCCCTCTTGGGAAATCAGGGCGACCTGGGAGACGCCGATGAAGTCCCCGATCGGCCTATCGAGACTGTCGAGGGAGGAATCCGATGGCTTGGCCGCCTTGAAGGGGTTGGTTGCCGAGGGCCAGCTCCCACCGGTGGCCCGCCTTATTTCCGAGGATACCTTGGTGAATGTCGGTCTGAGCTCGGTCCCCACCGACCGTGAGCCCGCCACCATTTCTTTTTTGACTCTTTTCTCCTCTTTCGTCTCGTTCTTTCCTTCGGTTTCTCAGCCCGACCATCTCGTTCTTGTTGCAGAGATTGACGACGTCATGCGGTCGGACAAGGGACCGGCCGTTGGTAGGTCGTCCCTACTGGAAGCGGTCCGGAGGAGGAAACGAGCTCCTCCGAGCGGGGCCCCGCCAGCGAAGAAGTCCCGCAAGGAGGTGCCTCCGACGCCGACCGACGAGTCCGGGCCCACCGATCAGGGAGACGCCGTGGGCACGGACCGGCAGCTGACGCTGTATCAGCCCTCCGGTGGTGAGACTGCCGCTATTCCGGAGGTATCATCCGAGCCCGCTCGAGACGGACGGGTCGGACGTGATCGGTCCCCGGCCCGGCCTTCGACTCAACCGGCTCCTGATGATTCGAGGAGGGACGCGCCGAGGCCCCGGCCGAGCGAGGCCCTATCAATTCCTGGAGTGACCCCCGCCCCGAGCACAATCAGCAGGACTCTTCCCCAGGCGATGGATAAGGGTAAGGCTGCAGAACCACCATCCGGCTCCGGGGAGAAATCGGAGTCGGCCTTCACTACCGATGGCGCCCGAAACCTCATCGAAACAGTGCTGCTGGAGAAGGACCGTCGGCAGGTCCGGGAGTTGGGGGTCTCTGACGTCGGGGCTGCCAGCTGCGTCTGTCTCATGTCGGTGAGTGTTCTTCTGGCCGCTTTTCACCATTTATTAGCTCTGTTGTTCTCCGCCTGACGCCCTCACTTTTCCTATCTCTTAGCTCGCCCAGTACATGATCCGTCTAGAGGAGTGCTACAAGGAACAGGCGGGGCTTCAGGCGAAGGCCGAGGACCGACTGAAAGCAGTGGAAGAGGGAGGCCAGGCTGTGGCGGGCAGGACGACCGGGGACCTCGAGGCGAGGCTCCGGGAGGCCGAAGAGCGGGCACTCGGCTTCGCCGCCCTCGAGAAGCAACTGTTGGAAGCTCGGGAGCAACTCAAAGTCGCCTCGGGCCTCGAAAGCAGGGTTAAGAAGGCGGAGGAACGAGCTGAAAAGCAGTCCCGGAAGGTCGCGGACTATCGAGAGAGGTGGGAGAAGGCTCAGTGGTCTGCCGACAGCGCCCGCAACCGAACCCGGTCTCTTGAAGCCAAACTGGGCGAATTGGAGTCAGCCTTGGAGAGGTCCCGCGCGAACGACCAAGAGCTCCGTTCGCGCCTGGAGGAAGCTGAGGCCGCTCGCACTGCTGCCGAGGCGAAGCATAAGGAGGCTCAGGCTAATCTGCTGAGGGTCTCCTCCGAGGCTGAAGACCGGATTGTGGCGAAGGTCTTGGAGGCTAAGGCTCAGATTACGGAGCGAGCAGAGGCGGCGCTGGCCGAGAAGAGTGCGGAGATCGGGCGCCAGGCGGTACAGGCTTATCGTCAGTCCGCCGAGTTCACCCGTGATATGTCGGAGGCGGTACGGGCCTATCGTCAGTCTGACGAGTTCGTCCGTGACGCGTCGGACGCGGGGTCCGAATCCTTCATCTTAGGCTTCGAGGAGGGCCTGGCAAGGGTGTCGGCTAAGTACCCCGAAGTTGACCTGAATGGGATTTCCCTTCTCGACTCCTCTCCGGCGCCATCGCCTGCTGATTCTCCTACCGCCTCCCTACCCCCTGCGGACGAGCCCGACGCTCCCGACCCGGGGGTTCCTCCAAGCTGACCTCTTGTACCTTTCGTTGTCCTCTTTTTTTTTGTATGTCGGCGTTTTACCAAATTGTACGGGCCTTGGCCCTGAAACAATGAAAATTAATACAAGTCGAATGTTTCTTCATCTCGCTTTCGTCCTCCTCTTTTTTTTCTTTTTAACTCTTGGCAGCGTCTTGCCGACTCCTAACTCAGGAAATTCTTCCGGCGCTAAGCCAGGCATCCGAGGGTTAGGCCTCAGGAAATTCTTCCGGCGCTAAGCCAGGCATCCGAGGGTTAGGCCTCAGGAAATTCTTCCGGCGCTAAGCCAGGCATCCGAGGGTTAGGCCTCAGAAAATTCTTCCGGCGCTAAGCCAGGCATCCGAGGGTTAGGCCTCAGGAAATTCTTCCGGCGCTAAGCCAGGCATCCGAGGGTTAGGCCTCAGGAAATTCTTCCGGCGCTAAGCCAGGCATCCGAGGGTTAGGCCTCAGGAAATTCTTCCGGCACTAAGCCAGGCATCCGAGGGTTAGGCCTCAGGAAATTCTTCCGGCACTAAGCCAGGCATCCGAGGGTTAGGCCTCAGGAAATTTCGCTCGTCGGTCGGCCAAGGCTGGCGCAAGCCGAGGCGACCGGTCGGGGCTTCAGGCTAGTCTGGTCCCGGGATGGTCATCGGGTTAGCCTGGCATCCGAGGGCCGAGCCTCGGGAGATTCCGCTCGTTGGTCGGCCAGGGCTGGCGCAAGCCAAGGCGACCGGTCGGGGCTTCAGGCTAGTCTGGTCCCGGGATGATCATCGGGTTAGCCTGGCATCCGAGGGCCGAGCCTCGGGAGATTCCGCTCGTTGGTCGGCCAAGGCTGGCGCAAGCCAAGGCGACCGGTCGGGGCTTCAGGCTAGTCTGCTCCCGGGATGATCATCGGGTTAGCCTGGCATCCGAGGGCCGAGCCTCGGGAGATTCCGCTCGTTGGTCGGCCAAGGCTGGCGCAAGCCAAGGCGACCGGTCGGAGCTTCAGGCTAGTCTGCTCCCGGGATGGTCATCGGGTTAGCCTGGCATCCGAGGGCCGTGCCTCGGGAAATTCCGCTCGTTGGTCGGCCAAGGCTGGCGCAAGCCAAGGCGACCGGTCGGGGCTTCAGGCTAGTCTGCTCCCGGGATGATCATCGGGTTAGCCTGGCATCCGAGGGCCGAGCCTCGGGAGATTCCGCTCGTTGGTCGGCCAAGGCTGGCGCAAGCCAAGGCGACCGGTCGGGGCTTCAGGCTAGTCTGCTCCCGGGATGGTCATCGGGTTAGCCTGGCATCCGAGGGCCGTGCCTCGGAAAATTCCGCTCGTTGGCCATGCGCCTGTCGCTTGCAGCCCGACGGGGTTTCTCCGTGGCCAGCTGCGATCGTGTTTCTCCTCTTCTCCAAGCGTTGCCTGGGGAACACCAGAAGGGCATTAAACGCTAATTGATGCGTTACCTGGGAAATCGGATCGCCAGTTGCTGCTTGCGAGGAGTGTCAGTTAAGCGGCCGCGATGCGCGCGTTCTTCGAGGCGGACGCGACCTGGGCGCGAGCGGAGATATGTGGACCTAGGGGTACGTGCCACCCGGAGTGTCCTGCACAAAGAATGCGATTAAGGAGAATGACGCTTAGGAAATCGCGGGAAGATACGCCTCGAGAGCCAGAACGGCTCCGGATTCAATGCGTCCGCATTTATGGGAGCCACCCGCATCGGAACGACCGGGGGGCTGCAGTTTGGCTATAAATACAGGTGCAGGTGCGATGGAGTTTGCCAAGCCGGAGCTGTTCAAGTTGCCATGGATCGTGGACCTTCTCTCTGGCGCATGGCTGAGAGACTCCTGCCGAAGGAACGGGAGGCGCGCCCCTCGCGACTTCAGCCAACTAGCCGTTTCATCTGGGATCAACAAGGAGGTTCTCCCCGGCGGAACTCCGCTCTAGGCGTTTCATCCGGGATCACGTCTCCCCTCCTTGAAGTTCAGCCTCCCGATTGAGCTCTGCACCAGACGCTCGATCCGGGACCGCGCCTCCATATGCTCTTCTCCCACGTATTCCTTCTCTCCTCTGACACTGGGGAGGATCGGAATATCCTTTGGAGGCGGCGTTCCCCTGGGGGCAGCGGCGGCTTCTCCAGCGGTGGTTCCTCGTCTTCTTCGTGAGGCGTCGCTGGTGCCTTCGGTTAGAAGCACCCACTTCCGGCGGGGTTGCAGCCGCTTCAGATGGAGGTTTCGGGATCCCAGATCTTCAGCTCCTCGGAGTCTCCACCTCTTCTTTACTTTCTTTACACCCTAATTCCCCTCTGGGAATTCCTTGTAATCACACGAGCACGCCGTTGTAACCAGAAATTATTGAAATGCAAAACGTTATACATTTTTGAACTGTCTTTCTGGCATCGTCGTTCTACTGGTAATACATCCGCAGGTTAGCGGAATTCCAGCTCCTTAGAATTTCTCGACCATCTAGGGCCTCCAACTGGTAGGAGCCAGGTCGGTTTACCCAGCGAACCTTATATGGGCCTTCCCAATTTGGCGCTAGCTTCCCACCTTCCGCAGGTCGAGATGCTTTAGCTCGCCTTAGCACCAGATCTCCGATTCTGAAAAGCTTCGGTCGGACCTTGGAGTTGTAATATCGGGCCACCCTCCGCTGATACATCGCCATCCGAACCTGCGCCATTTCCCTCGCTTCTTCCAAGAGATCCAGGTTCCCTCGGAGTTGTTCCGAATTGGCCTCGGGTCGGTGCGCGGCCACCCGAGGTGAGGGGAGTCCGAGCTCCACGGGGACAACGGCTTCCGTGCCATAGGTTAGGCTGAAAGGCGTCTCCCCGGTAGGGGTCCGATGCGTGGTCCGATACGCCCAAAGGACATTCTCGAGTTCTTCGACCCAAGCTTGCCCCGTCCGACCGATTCGCGCTTTGATTCCTTGGAGGATTGTCCGATTTGTGACCTCGGCCTCGCCGTTGGTTTGGGGATGCGACACAGATGTGAACCGATGCTCGATTCCGAACTCCTCGCAGAAGTCACGGAAATGCTTGTTGTCGAACTGTCGCCCATTATCCGAGATGAGGACCCGAGGTACCCCAAATCGGACAATGATGTTCTTCTTCACGAACTTCCGGACTTGCACCTCCGTGATAGTGGCCAGCGGCTCTGCCTCCACCCACTTGGTGAAGTAGTCGATTGCAACAATCAAAAATTTTCGCTGAGCTGAAGCGACGGGGAATGGTCCGAGGATATCCATTCCCCACTGGGCGAAGGGCCAGGGTGCAGTGATCGGCGCCAAGGGGACAGAAGGGACTCTCTGAACGTTGGCGTGGCGCTGGCAGGCGTCGCATTTCCGCACATGATCCTTTGAGTCCTCCAACAAGGTAAGCCAATAATAGCCTTGCCTCATGATCTTATGCGCCAAGGACCTAGCCCCCAGGTGCGATCCGCAGATGCCTTCGTGGACTTCGCTGAGGGCGTAGGCCGCTTCCGAGGGGCGGAGGCACCTTAAGAGGGGGGCGGTGAACGAGGTCCGATACAGCCTCCCTTCATAGAGTACGTAGTGGGTGGACTTCATGACGAGTCGCCGAGCTTGATCTTCGTCCTCTGGGAGGATTCCTTCGGCGAGGTAGGCGACGAGCGGGTCCATCCAAGATGGCTCCGGATCAATCGCCATCACCGCTCCGGCCTCGCCGATGCTCGGGGCATCCAGGGTCTCCAGGTAGATCGCCCTCGACAAGTTGTGCGCGTCTGCGCCCACCAAGCGGGACAGCCTGTCGGCCCTGGCATTTTCGCTTCTTGGGACCTGCTGAATGTCAACACTGCCGAGGTCGGGAATGAGTGCTTGCACCTTCCAGACATAGCTCTGCATGGTCGGGCTCCGAGCCTCGAACTCCCCTCGGACCTGCCCGACCACCAGCTGGGAGTCGGTGAAGACCTTCAAACGCCGGATGCCGAGCTCCTTGGTGAGTTTGAGTCCTGTGACTAGGGCCTCGTATTCCGCCTCGTTGTTGGTCACTGAAAATCCGAACCTCAAGGCATACTCGGCTATCACTCCATCGGGACTGGTAAGGACCAGCCCGGCCCCTCCACCTTCGGGGTTCGACGACCCATCAATGTGAAGCGTCCAGATTGGGAGGTCGAGGCTGGGTGTTTCCGGCGGCCTAGGTTCCGCCTCCTGCACAGTGCACTCAGCGAGGAAGTCCGCGAGCACCTGGGCCTTGATGGCGGGTCGGGGCTGGTAGCGGATGTCGAACTCACCAAGTTCTACTGCCCACTTCACCGGCCGTCCCGCATTCTCAGGATTGCTGAGGATCTGCCGCAGTGGTTGATCGGTCAAGAGGGTGACAGGATGAGCCTGGAAATAGGGGCGAAGCCTCCTGGCCGCGGTGAGCAGCGCGAAGGCGATCTTTTCCGCCTTCGTATACCGCGTCTCGGCATCCCGTAGGACCCGGCTGATATAGTACACAGGCTTCTGGAGCTTTGCCTCTTCCCGAACCAGTACTGCGCTGACTGCGGTTGGGGAGACCGCCAGATAGAGGTAGAGCATCTCCCCCTCTTGCGGCTTGGACAGCAGGGGAGGAGACGCCAAGTACTCCTTGAGTTGGTTGAATGCCACTTGACATTCGGCCGTCCAAAGGAAGTCTTTCGGGCGCTTCAACACCTTGAAGAACGGTTGGCAGCGTTCGGCCGATTTTGCCACAAATCGTCCGAGCGCGGCGACCCTCCCAGCGAGCTCCTGAACCTCCTTCACTTTGGTCGGAGGGGACATATCTTGGATGGCCTTGATTTTGTCCGGGTTGGCCTCGATCCCCCGCTGGTTGACAATGAAACCGAGGAACCTCCCGGCCGAAGCACCAAAGGCGCACTTCGCTGGGTTCAGCTTCACGCGAAACTTCCGCAAGGTGGCGAAAGTCTCCTCCAGATCCGCAATGTGCTGGTCCGCATGGCGACTCTTCACCAGCATATCGTCCACGTACACCTCCATGTTCCGGCCAATCTGCTCCTTGAAGATTTTATTGACGAGGCGCTGGTAAGTGGCGCCAGCATTCTTCAGACCAAAAGGCATTACCTTGTAACAGTACAGCCCCCGGTCTGTTATAAAGGCAGTTTTCTCCTCGTCCTGTGGAGCCATCATTATTTGGTTGTAGCCGGAGAAGGCGTCCATGAAAGACAGCAGCTGATATCCGGAAGTCGCGTCGACCAGTTGGTCTATCCGTGGAAGCGGAAAGCTATCCTTGGGGCACGCCTTGTTCAGGTCGGTGTAGTCGACGCACATCCTCCACTTCCCGCTCGCCTTCCGGACAAGTACGACGTTTGCCAGCCACTCAGGGTAGCTCACCTCCCTTATAAAGCCTGCATCCAAGAGTTTGTCTACCTCCTGGTCGACCACCCGGATCCGATCCGGGGCACAGTGTCTCTTCTTCTGCTTCACTGGTCGGTGGGTCGGGTCGACGTTGAGGGCGTGAGAAATGACCTCCGGGTCGATCCCAGGTACATCGGCCGCCGACCAGGCAAATACATCAGCATTGGCTCGGAGGAATTCCACTAACCTGAGCCGAGCTTCCGAGTCGAGGTTGGCACCGACCCGGACCGTACGGTCCGGGCGACCCTCTTCAAGGGGAACTTCGATCACACCCTCGGCCGGCTCCCCGTGCCGCAAAGCCACCTCGTCTCTGGCGTCAAGGGACTCGACGCTTAGGGCCTCCACGGGCTTCTTCCCTTTGAGAGTTGCTAGGAAACATTGCCGTGCGGTCGGTTGGTCACCTCGGACCTCTCCAATCCCGGCCGCCGTGGGGAACCGCATTAGCAAATGGTATGTAGAGACTACCGCGCGAAGGGCGTTCAGTCCGGGTCGTCCGAGGATAGCGTTGTAGGCCGAGGGAACACGGACGACCAAGAACCCGAGCCGCACCGTGGCTTCTGCGGGTGCAACGCCCGCAGTCACAGGCAGCTCAATGACACCTTCGGCCGAGATAGCGTCTCCAGTGAATCCTATGAGGGGGGTGGATGTTTTGTGCAACACTTGTCGGGACAAGCTCATCTTTTGGAAGGCCTCGTAAAACAAAATATCAGCTGAGCTTCCACTATCCACAAGAACACGCCTTACATCATAGTTCGCCATAGTGAGGGAGATCACCATGGCATCATCATGGGGGGTCTGAACCCCCTTTACATCCTCATCACAAAAAGTGATTACATTTCCGACCCGCTGCCTCTTCGCGACGGCCACCCCTGATGCTTCCACCGAGCCCCCTGCGTTCCTCACGGGCCGAGAACGGCCCCCAGTGATGGTGTGGATTACGCCCGCGACGGGTCGATTCTGCTCCCGAGGCTCCTGAGGGGCCGGGTCGGCCGGACGCGGGTCTGCGGGGGGACGTCGGTCGTTTACATATCGACCGAGACGCCCTCGGCGGATGAGAGCCTCGATCTCGTCCCGAAGCTGGAAGCAGTCTTCGGTGTCGTGGCCGTGGTCTCGGTGGTACTCACAGTACGCCCGAGAGGGCCTCCTCCCAGGGATTTTCTTCATCTGCCTCGGGACCGGGAGGTTCTCCCGCCCCTTGACCTCCATAAGGATCTGGGCCCGGGGGGCCAGGAGTGGGGTGTACCGGTTGAAGCGTCGATGCGGAGAACGAGGGCGTGGGACGCCGTGGTTCCTCGCCGGTGACGGGCTTCTGCGCCGATGTTGAGGCGTCGGGCTCCTCCTCTGGGGTGCCTCTTTTCGCCTTTTCTTCCCGAGCTTTAGAGGGGCCTCGGCGGCCTCCTTGTTCCGGTGGGCGGCTGCCTCCTCGGCGTCTGCATACTGGTTCGCCCGAGACAACAGCTCCGGGAAGCTCCGCGGCAGGCGTTTGTCCAGGGAGAAGGTGAGTCTGCCCTTCCGGAAGCCACGCTTCAGGGCTGAGAGAGCCACCTCCTGGCTCAGGTTCCGGACCTCCAATGTAGCCTTGTTGAAGCGGGTAAGGTAATCCCGCAGGCTTTCTCCCTCGTTTTGCCGGACATCAAAGAGGGAGTCGGAAACCAATCGCCGCCGGCTACTGACGGCGAAATGGCTGATGAAGAGGCGAGTGAACTGGTCAAAGGACTGGATAGAGTCAGCCTCCAGGCCGGCGAACCACGCCCTGGCTGGGCCACGGAGGGTCGCCGGGAAAGCCTTGCAGAGGAGGGGATCTGATGCTCCATGGAGGAGCATAAGAGTCCTGAAACTCTCCACGTGATCCCGCGGGTCCGCCGCCCCGTCATAGGGCTCGATCGCCGGCATTTTGAATCCCGGCGGATTTGGGGTCCGCAGGATCCTCGAGGCAAGCGCCGGTTGGGAGGTGATCTCCAAGTCGGCGAAGAGATCTTTGGAGTGGCCCTTCAGGACCTGGAGTTGTCTGTGGAGATCGTCCACCCGCCGGTCCAGGGAGCGCGACCGGTGGGTGGGAGACAAGGAGCGGCGCGAGGGGGACCGACTGGAGTGCGGGCCCCTCGAGGACTGGGGGGTCGGAGAACGCGCCCGGGTCCGCCTCTCGTACCCCGCGCAGCTTCGATGAGAAGGTCCTGGCAGAATGGACCGTGCTCGAGAACCTTCCTCGCGCCGGCGCTCCTCCCCATGGGAGAGGAAGGAGCGCGGGTTGAGGAAGACAGGTGAGCGCTCGGGGGGCAGCGGCTCCTGGGCCCGCTGTGGCGCTCGAAACATCACACCCTGCAGGTTCTGCACTGCCTCCGCGAGGGTGCGAACCTGCTGGGCTAACTGGTCGAACTGAGCGGCTTCGACCATCTGAATGGGGGGTGGAATGGTGGAGTGTTGCTGAGAATGTGTTGGAGACGCAGCGGCCTCCCGGCCGGAGGCGCGAGAGGCCCCGCGACCGGAGGCATTGGAAGCTCCACGACCACCTCGCCGTGCCATTACGATCGCTCTGAGATCAGGCCCTCCTTCTAGCGCCAACTGTTGCTGGTGGTCCAAACCGAGAACGATTGGCACAGCGGTGTGAACGGGATTCCGTCTGAGCTGCCTTGGTCGATGTTGATTGTGCTCCACCTTCCACCGGGAAACCTGCAAGCAAGCCTCGCACCACCACTGGGGTAGCGGGGGCCCTCCGACGATCAAGTCAGAGGAGATTGGAGGAGGAGAAATGATAATAGCAAGCAAGAGAGTGCTCTGGAAGATATTGCTTACCCCCCCTTCTCCCCCCAGCCGCATATATACCTGGCTGGGGGGTCTCTCAGGGGGGTTTGTCATCGTGGGGCGCGATGGAGTGGCCACTGACATGGCCGTTACAGGGCGTCGTGGAGCAGCGCTGGGTACGGCCATGACAGGACGTAGTGGAGTTCCGCTTTGTACGGCTGATACAGGAGATCGTGGAACAGCATCGGATACAGCAGTTGCAGGGAGTAGTGGAGCAGGAGGCCTCGGCGTGCCTCTGGGAAGCAGCCTGTCGTTATCAAGAGATCTCCGACTCGGGGTCGGAGTGCTGGATCAGGGGGCAGCCGACTCGGGGTCGGGCTGCGGTGCTGAGGATATCCGACTTGGGGTCGGATTGCTAGATTAAGGGGCAGCCGACTCGGGGTCGGGCTGCGAAGCCGAAGATGTCCGACTCGGGGCCAGACTGCTGGATCGAAGGGCAGCCGACTCAAGGTCGGGCTGTGGAGCCGAAGATGTCCGACTCGGGGTCGGATTGCTGGATCAAAGGGCAACCGACTCGAGGTCGGGCTGTGGAGCCGAAGATGTCCGACTCGGGGTCGGATTGCTGGATCAAAGGACAGCCGTAGTCTTCATGGGCGCGCGTGCCGGTCACGTGGAGCATGGCGGCTTAGTTCCCCCGTAACAATAGAATATTTTCATGATTTGATATTTTGTCATGTTATCTTGTGCAATTGATAGACTTAACATATAGAAACCTGCTAAAAAGGAATAGAAAGAGATCTCAGAGCTTGCTTCATGTTACGGGGGAACTAAGCCGCCATGCTCCACGTGACCGGCACGCGCGCCCATGAAGACTACGGCTGTCCTTTGATCCAGCAATCCGACCCCGAGTCGGACATCTTCGGCTCCACAGCCCGACCTCGAGTCGGTTGCCCTTTGATCCAGCAATCCGACCCCGAGTCGGACATCTTCGGCTCCACAGCCCGACCTCGAGTCGGCTGCCCTTCGATCCAGCAGTCCGGCCCCGAGTCGGACATCTTCGGCTTCGCAGCCCGACCCCGAGTCGGCTGCCCCTTAATCTAGCAATCCGACCCCAAGTCGGATATCCTCAGCACCGCAGCCCGACCCCGAGTCGGCTGCCCCCTGATCCAGCACTCCGACCCCGAGTCGGAGATCTCTTGATAACGACAGGCTGCTTCCCAGAGGCACGCCGAGGCCTCCTGCTCCACTACTCCCTGCAACGGCTGTATCCGATGCTGTTCCACGATCTCCTGTATCAGCCGTACAAAGCGGAACTCCACTACGCCCTGTCATGGCCGTACCCAGCGCTGCTCCACGACGCCCTGTAACGGCCATGTCAGTGGCCACTCCATCGCGCCCCACGATGACAAACCCCCCTGAGAGACCCCCCAGCCAGGTATATATGCGGCTGGGGAGAGAAGGGGGATAAGCAATATCTTCCAGAGCACTCTCTTGCTTGCTATTATCATTTCTCCTCCTCCTCCAATCTCCTCTGACTTGATCGTCGGAGGGCCCCCGCTACCCCAGTGGTGGTGCGAGGCTTGCTTGCAGGTTTCCCGGTGGAAGGTGGAGCACAATCAACATCGACCAAGGCAGCTCAGACGGAATCCCGTTCACACCGCTGTGCCAATCGTTCTCGGTTTGGACCACCAGCAACACTTCATATTCTTGGCAATTCAAATTTGATTTAGTTTTCATGCACTAAAGAGCTTCAAAATCAAAACTAACTGTAAAACATTTTATACTGACTTGAAATTTGGAGTTGTTTATATTGGCACAATTTAAACACATTATATATGGGTAATTTAGTTTAGTTGATAATTATCTACAGCAAATCTAAGGGCCTGTTTGGCTAAATACAGTAGGATAGAACAGAATTGGGGAGCCACAAGGAAGGAGGGAAGGGGCATGAGAGGAAGGAAAGAGAATGCGGGGGATTAGCATGCTGCTCCATGCAGGATTCTTCCCAGTGGGAGCGAACTGTGCAACCCCCATGCTCGCCCCTCTCACCCCCCATGTGGCTCCCCAATTCTGTTCTATCCTACTGTATTTAGCCAAACAGGCCCTTAGATTTGCTGTAGATAATTATCAACCAAACTAGATTACCCTTGGGGGGGGGGGGGGGGGGGGGGGGGGGGGGTGGTTGGATTCTTGCGCAAAGGATGAGAGATAGAGAGAAGAGAAGAAAGAAAACAGCCCTAAAAGTCCAAAAGGATAGGAGGAAAAGGGTGAAGGGCCAACTTAAGCAAAGGGAGAAGAGACAAACACACGTGTTTTCCCCCGATGCAGTAGGCTACAACTGAGGATGTTTCCCTGATATGGGCCTGCTGATCTATTTAAATTCAAGTGAAAGAACAACCATAAGCTGCTCATTGAGAAGTCTATCATACCATTATCATCCTATAAATGAAAATGAGCAATTATAAACAATTAAGCCTCGTGCCACTCATAACAAGAAAGCTCGAGATATTCTTACCAGGTGCAGAACATCAATGCTGACATCACCCGCTTCAACACCCTCAACTGTCACTAGCAATATGTTGCTTGGAACATCTGCCGTAGTTTTGTTATTGATGATTTCTTGCCTGTTGGAATATTGGAGGTAGACAGTTTTCCCACGTACCTCTGCTGGTTCCGCAGATGAAGCAAAATATGAAATCATTGCAATTGCTTGATTTAAATCTGCCTGCAAGAAGAAAACATGAGCACAGAAGGGAAAGTCAGTCAGCCTGAACCAAACAAGGACATTAGAGAATGGTGATAACTGCCCCATACTCACAAATTCAATAAATGCCTGATTCCGGTTAGCTCCTACATTGCACTTTGTATTGACAATCTTGCCAAATGGCTTTCCTAATTCAATTAGCTCTTCCTCAGTACACTCCCATGGCAGATTTCTCAGATGAATTACTTTAGATGGTGGTTGGGCATTGCGGAACTGGGGCTGACTAGAGACAGAAGCCATCACGTCTCTTCTGCAAATGAGGCAACTGTAGTTTACATGTTAACATTCAACAAAATGAAACCATATTAGTGCTTCTATGCATGTCCTTTCCTTCAAAGATATCTCTAACTTGATAATACATAAAACTGACTTTTCATCAAAAAAGAGAAAAGAAAATAGAATGTTTTAAAAACAATAACATCGTAAGCTGGGCAATCTTGGTTTCTGTCCAAACTGAGATTATCTTTCTGTCTTAACTGAGATTAATCTCAGATACCAACTGACAGCTACTCATTTTAGCTTCTTTGGCCTTGGGTTGGTATCAAGAAAGATTAGAGGTTGGCCTGATTTACACTTGCAGTGTGGCAAATTGGACCATTTGGATTCAACAATAGGCTTTCTTAGGAAAGAAGCAAAACCGACCTTCGAGATGTTGAAGGATTTGCTTTTCTTATTTAGGCCCCATTTGGGGGAGCTGTTGGCAGTAGAGCTTTTGGAAGTAGAGCTGTTGGAAGTAAAGCTTTCTAAAGTAGAGCTTTTATAAAAACTTGTTTGTTGTTTGGTAACTATATTTCTAAAGTGCTGTAGCACTTTAACATGTGTTTGGTAAACAAACTGAGAAAGTACTTTTGTATGATAAAATTATCATAAAAGACCATGCATAGTATTATACAACAGAGCATAATAAAATATAACATATATTAATACATAAATATATGATATAGTATAATATTACTATAATGTAATATAATATTATTATAATATAGTAATATAACATTGTATACTATAGCATAATAATTTAATATAATATTAAATTATTTAACATAACATATCAATGTATTATGATATAATGTAGTATAATATTATATTTATAGTATAATACAATAATAAAGGTACAAAATATTATAATTATTAGCATACATTAATTTTTCATAATATAACATAATATTAAATTATTTAACATAACAAATTAATGTATTATGTTATAATGTAATATAATATTATATTTATAGTATAATACAATAATAAAAAACAAAAATATCTTTTCTTGCACGGAAGAGAGTCTGATCCACGGTTAGGGCTTTCTGTTAGGGCTCCAACAAATTTTTAGGTTTATAAAGGGACAAAGGATGTAATTGTTATATTTCATTATGGATATTTTAGTCCAAAAACTAGCTTCCAAACAAAGCTCAAAACAGCTTCCCAACAAAACTCAAAACAGCTTTTTTGAAAAGTTCCAAAATGGAGCTTCTCCCAAAAAGCTGTTTTTAGCTTTCTAGAAAAGCTAAAACAACTTTCCAAAATTTTTACCAAACACCTTTTTTTCATCCAAAAGTGCTTTTGGAGGGCCAAAAACTGCTTTTGGGCCCTCCAAAAGCTCTCCTAAACAAGGCCTTAGTGACTTGACTACTTTTGCTCCTTCTGCACAGAAGGCTTCCTTTGCCTCTTCCTCGCTTTAAGCTTTACAAACAATCTCTTCCTTTGCTCCTCCGTTTTTTTCCATATCTTTTCTATGTGTCTTTTGGTACCACTTGGGGTCACCTTTGTATTCCTCCCTTATTTACTTAATGAAAATGATTAAGCTATGCCTAATATTTCACTCAAAAAAAAAAACATAAGGACCTCAAACACATAAGGACGATGGCAATATTGCTCATTTGCAAGCTGTCATATGACACATTACTAGATAAAATTGATTGCCACCAGTATTTATTTCAGTATGTATACATGTTAACGTCAATAAGGATTTGTCGAGCATCTATTTTGTAATAAGATAGACAACTAGAATAAAATAGAATCACAATTCCAATTCATATTTATCAATTATGTTGTGTATGGAGCATTATTTGAGAACAAAAAAGATCCATTTTAGTGGTGTTTCCATTAGCAATGAATCGCCAATGCTGCCACCGCTACCGCGACCACCACCAACCAAGCCTTTTCCCCTCAATTATGGGATCAGCTATAGAGCACTCAAAGTTGAAAAGTCTAGCCAGACTGACCGGATTTTATGACTGCTGTGAACTTGACATCAACCCTCTAAAAATCAACCCTCTAAAAATTGATGTCAAAGTCTTAGCCAACGCAAATCTAGGCAAGAGAGGGGCTTGTCATGAAACTTACATGTCTACTTCACAGTTGGGGAAATCTACTTTATCAGTTGCAGTCCAAGCTTGTACCAAACAAGGAGCAACCATCCAAAGTCCTCATAATCTTTGAAGGAGTCCAGACAAAGAGGGGAGGGAGACAACTTTTTACGTAGGAAGTTGTGTTCATCTCAAAGGCACAAATAACCCAAAGAGGCAAATCAAAAGCAACCCCAAAAAGATTAAAATGGATGAAGCCGGAAAAGTATCTCTCCCGAGGAAGCATTGATTAAGCTAACAATTTATGGATGCATTCCCAATCACCACTCAGAGTTGAAATACCTATGCTGAATTTGGACATTATTAAAGACATCGCAATCTAATTTTTGGTATGATATTTCTGTGTGATGTCGTAGGTAGATATATATGTGCAGAAAGTTTCCTATGTAAGGAGATGAAGAAAACAATCAGCAAAAAACAGTAATCTAAAAAGATAAAACAGTAAGGTCATGGAAGGCAATACGAAGATTATCTTTTCAACATCGCTAATCTGGATCTTTAACAAGGAATTAGAAAATAATAATCCTTTCATATTGTTTACACAGGTAAGGTTGAGGCTAGTAATGAGCCATTGTCATAGCTATTATAAACCTTCCAAATATGGCCTATGTAAGTATCACCTTCCAGATATGGGCTATGTAAGTATCTAGCTTGCCATTTGTCCAGTGATGATCCACAATTTTCCATTTTCTCAACTATGATAATACCAATTGAGGCATAATGTTTCAGATTTTTAAACTTTAAGATCTTGATATAGATGTCAATGAATAAAATTTATCTGCCCCAAATCAAAAAGAAAGTCCATCTGACCATTTTAACTTACCTTTCTTAGATATCATAGCCCCCACTATTCATTTCCCAAGAAAGCATTTATTCCTTGGTCTCATTTCTCTAACTCCCAATATCTCTTCTCTTTACCTGGAGAGACTAATGTGCCAATTAACAGATAAATGCATTAATATGCCAAAAAGATGCATATACTAATAGGTTACTATACTAATATACTTTCAAAGAACAATTGAACAATTGACGACAGGCGTGACCATCATTATTCCTCCAACACCGGCAAAAGGTTTGATGAAATTTCACAAATATTAAATATTTATCCTTTTATATTTAGTGCATGCACATTAGCCAAGTTGTCAACTAAATTCTCATATAACTTCCTCAAAAAATTGAACTTCAATGAGTTGATCCTATCAAATCAGGGCATAAATTCTTCCAGATTACGTAGTGGGAAGGGTTAATTTGATGCAATGTAACATAATCGAGACTTCCCCTTTTTGATCAACAAAGGCAAATAAATTACTGAACATATGCCTTATTTATGATGAAAAACTCTGTCAAGAGAGAAGCCAGGCATTCTTTCCTGGTTCCTAAGTACCAAGAAATAGCTTATACTTTACACCTTATTCCTAAACTAATTCTTCAACAAAAATAGATTAACAAGTTATCGGCATATTCTACAAAAAGCTTGTCCTCTTTTCCTCTCCCCGCTCGATCTCTGGATTAAACATTTTGACGCTGATTATCTCGTATACAGCAGCAGCAACTGAAAAACTAAAAAAAGAAAAAAAAAACAAAAAAGGGGGGAAAATCCAATCTTGTCGATACGGCGACACTTGGGGTCCCAAGAAGAACGATGTGCATAAATAATTTCACAAAACAAAAATTCTATTACAAAACCCATGGTGCCACCAGAAATATACAAAAGAGAAATCAAATTCATAAAGAAGGCGTCAAAACGGAAAAACAAAATTCTCCCACCGGTTGCAAGATCAAACCGGAAGCATAACACGAAGACTCCGAAGAAAAAACAAGAAATAAGACAAATTATGTTAAAAGATAAGGAATGAGCGCCACCTGAAGCGGATCTATAGCGGGCTTCAAGAGAGAGGGAGAGATCGGGAGAACGACGGAAGGGTAAGTCGAGGGAATCTTGAATCCCCTTTCGTTCTTGCTGTGGTTTCCCGAAGGGCTTCGGGTTAGGGTTTGCTATTTTAATTTTTTAGAGGGTTGATAACGATGGCCGTACGACGCCCGTTTGGCCGAGCTGCTGTTTTTTTTATTTTTTTTATTTTTTTATTTTTTTATTTTGGTAAAAGATAGGAGGGGAGGGGTCTCCCTTTCTATAGCAGCCTCCACTGGGCTCCTTTCCACCAGAAAATGTTCGATATAGATGTAAATTTTCGTGTGCCCTCCCCAACTCATGGAAAACCCCACTGGGCCATCCACGTATGAGTATGTCACTCCAGCGCCACCTCAATACTGATGGAAAGAAAGCATATCCACACAAAGCCATCCGGGAGTAAGGGCATGCAGTCTCCTAATTTAATCGACGCCCGCGCGTTTCGAATCCGGACAACTCGGGTAAAGTCCAAGCCCTCTTACCACCAGGCTATCACCTTGGTGGCTTGGCCAAGCTTTTAGAAAGTATTATGCGGCCATCTAAAAATACTTGAATGTTATAACAGTGTTTGATAAAAAATCAAAAAATTATTTTATTTTTGCGGAGAGCCGAGAAGATCTATTTAAAAAAAAAAAAAAAAAGCTTCTTTTCAAAAATACTTTTTAACCAATATCGAAAAATTATTTTAATTTTAACAAAAAAAATTGATGACCAAAATGCCCACCAACAAATTTTATTATTACATCTTATATCATATCATATCATGATATATTATTGTACTATAAATATAATATAAGATAATAGTAAATTAATAATATATTTTGTTATATTACATTATATTATATTATACTATTATAATAGTATAATATATTATATTATTGTAGTAATACATAATTATAACATAATATATTTTTATATTTTATTATAAGCATAATATTACATATTATTACAATCGTAATTTTATATTATTATTATAATAATAGTTATATTATAATAATATAAGATATTAGTATAACAATAATATTATAATATATGATTAATAATATAAAAAATTATATAATAATATTTAATAATAATATAATATTATTATACTATATTACAATATAATTTATTAATAAATTAGATTCTAATCCGTTATATTATATTATATGTTATAATTATAATAATATTATATTATATTGTAATAATATTGTCCTATTAATAATACATTACTTTATTATATCGTCTCATTATATTATTATGCTATAGTATTCAATATTATATTACACTATATTATAATAATATTATACGAAATAATAATATTTTTATATATAATAATAATATATAGTATTATATTATATTACACTTCACCATATAATATTATGTAATATTCTTTATTGTCAGTTTACAATACTAAAAGTACTTTCTCATTTTGGTTATAAAATATATATTAAAGTTTTATAGTATTTTAGAAATATAGTTTACTGGGCAACAAATAACTTTTAACAAAAATTCTACTTTTCAAAAGCTCTATTTCTAAAAGCTCTACTATCAATGATAATTCCAAATAAAGCTTAAGTATGGCAGCAACGATGATGTGGCCATTTTTACCCGCTTGGCGGAGCGGTCCAGTGAACCTGGAATTGAACCCAAGGGGGGTGGAGTTGTTTCCGGTTCAAACCAACCGGACGGCTTGGTAGACCCGTCATTGAACCACAGGCCCGATATTGAACCACAAGTCCAACGGAAAAAAAGAGAAGGAGCGGCAAGGGATGGATGTGTAATTACATCATGTCCACTGGGTACGTTATGTCTATGAGAAGTGCATGACACTTGGGGTGCATCGTGCATGTGCATGAGAGTGCAATTCATGCATAATATTTCTAGTAATTTTTTATCGTTTACTCGGCATTGAAGCTGATCTCAGTGGAAATATTCATGCATAATCTTCAAGAAGTGGAAAAGCTAGACCATATTGTTAGTAATTGGTTGTTGTTAGTGTGCATGAGGGTGCAATTCAAGAAGGCAAAGTAGGCATGTGTTGCCGAGCTTCCCCTTTTCATACCGCTCTCCTATTCTTCTTTGTTATCTTCAACCAACTGCTCAAGCATCAGCATGCCTATAGATCTTCTATGATTGATATTTATAAGGTGGTTGTTGGAGTTTTTTAACTTATAAAAAGATTTAAATTTTGAAAAATCAAAACCAATCTTATCCCTTGTATCTTAAGTATTTCAAAGTTTTCAAAATTCTTTCTTTTTTAGTCCTGCATCGAACATGTGGAAGCAAGTCTTCTTGCTTAAATTGACCTTCTTTCGAGCATCATGAGATTGGGCTGGTGACCACGCACACATGGCTCAGCCGACTATGCCGTGCTGCATACGACGTATCGTTTTACACAACCAAATGTTGGTTTCTGTTAGGGATGCATTTTGTTTTGCTCAATAATTTTTCGGAAGCAAACGTTGGTTTTTATTTGGGATGAAATATTGCATCGAATATGCTTTCACTAGCATCACTGCTACTTTATTTCCTACTTTCTAAGAGAGAGAAAATTTTTCTTTTTTCTTTTTTTTTTTTTCTTTTAGCCATTTAAAAGAGTCAGTCGGATCAAGCCTCTCTGAAGGAGTCAGTCGGGTCAAGCTTCTCCAACGATCGTGCTTGTTAGAGAACGATCGGCTGAACCAATTGTACTTTGGGGATGAGACCGCAGCAGACACACACGTAGGGAGAGAATCATGTTCCTAGGACAGTGCTGATGGCACATGATGATTCAAGCAAGCTTTCTACCAATTTGTTTTATAAAAAAATTGTAGATATGGAATTTTATTCATATTTATTATTTCAGTTCGCAAGTAGCAGTGGAGACAGTTGTATTAAGCTTTATTATTCTCAGCCAAATGAACCATGTCAGCTGAATCATTTTATTAAATTGATGTTAAAGTGAGATATTGGCCACAACATCAACATGGCCATGTAGAACAGAGCAGACGCCTTTACCTCATGCAGGCCATGGAGCTTTGTATGACCGAATGTCCTATAATTCATGGAGCCTTATCCTATGTAAACATGGATTCTGTTTCATAGTCCACAAGGTGATCATGTTGGAACTTGCATGTTATAGGTACTGATAAGGTTGCAATGGATCAGGCTATGTGAGAACAACTCATTCCCGGGAAAAATGTTGGGTCTAGTTCCACAAGTAAATGAATATTTCAACCTCATTTAAAGTTACCGAAAGTTAAGCCTAAGCAACACTGTAAGCTCGGGCTTCCCAGTCTCTGGAGATGTTAATAAGAAGGTTAGACCTTTTTGTCACACAATCACCTCAAATATTGCTGAAGATAAAAGCATTTCATTGCGAGGTAATTTTAACAAATACATAAAGACACCGAGTTATGGCAGAAAAAAATTAAGTTTGTTCTGGGAATTTGCTATAACCCGTAATCATCGATCTCGTTAGTAAATTAACACTTCAAGCGTCCTGAGTGTGCTCAGCTTGTTTGCAATCCTAGGTTCCACTTATAAGAATGACATGAATGCATGAGCTGCATCTATTGATTGTATAAGAGCGTCTATTCTAATTATATAATATGAACTCTTCTAATATCTCATGGAAGTAATGCAACCATAAATTTCAGGGAGAGCTCCAACTTTGGCTCAATGTTGGCTTAAGATGAACGCCGTCAGCATGCTTAATAATACATGCAAGTCAAATGAGAAGTGGTATTTCCAGTAGTAGACAGGTCACTTCAATACATAGGAATCACTTGCAACATGTTCTATCCTTTTCAACCTCCCAAAATTAATTGGTATACGGTATATGTTCGATTTGTCCAAACGGCAAAATTGAACAAAAGAAAAAAAATGTTGAAAAGAAAACCCACTGCTCCTTGTAAAGAAAACATAAGAAGGCTAACCCCTGAAGGATGCTGAAGGACGTCAGGCTCATGATCCTCAAGTTGGCAAATGCCTCGTTGACAAGATATCATGATCTCCATGAGCAGGAAGAACGTTGGAATGTCAAAGATATGAAGGTCCCACCTCGGCCTATAAGAAGGAGCTCATGCGTCACTCCTCCAAGGTGCGGATAACAAAGCTGAGGGACGTGTTTGGTGGCACAAGGTAGAGGAGAAGCTTCATCGCCTTCGTCAGCCTCCTATCACCTATTAGGAAGAGATGAAGCTTCGATTGAAAGAAAAGTTTCTTTCCCTTGCCTATGGAGAGACCCTCTTCAAAGATCTTCTAAAGCACCGCCAAGAAAGTTCGTCCATGGAGGACTACTGGAGTCCAAGCCAGGGCATCCATGGCTCACTCTCCCTCAAGGGCTTCCCTGCTGCCTTCTCCCAGGCAAGGCCTAGAAGCTCTTGGGGAAGAGTGGACCATGGGCGTCCTGCTTTAATTCCCAAGGGCTTCCCTCATTCATAAGCTGCTTGTATTCCTTGCTTTGCCATTTCTTCTGTTCAGTTATTTATTCCTTTGCATTTCTTTCTTTCAGTCCATAGCAAGCATCGCTTTCTCTTGAACATAACAACAAAGTTATTTCATACAAACTAAATTAGAAGCATATTCTTACAATCCAAAGCAATCTAATATAACCTCTAATAGGCTTTATACAAATCAAAGCAAGGTGCTCAAATAATTTGTAGCATTCACACATACGAATCAAGAAAGACACAATTCTCAAACTTTGCATTAGGAACGTATGAAATTCCACCACCTCGTCATCCCTAGGCTTAAGCTGTGAGAGCTTAGTGGTAGGGAAGCAAAGAGTTGGCCAGCATATGAGAAACTATATATACCAAAGTTATGAAAGCTCAGGGTCTGGGAATCGGCATGGTCGATCTCACCACCTCCGCCGCCGCCGCCGCCGGCTGCCGCAGCTAGCTATCGTCCTCCAACATCAGGGGGGCCCTACCTTCTCTGTCTCTAATTAGTCTCTCTTGCGCCCCCCCTCGGAGCTTCTCCAGCCTCAGCCCATCTGCTTGCTGCATCTTGAACACCTTCACCACATTCAGTATTCCTCCAATCAGGAATAGCAAGCTCCCAAATACGCTCAACCAAATCCAGCTCTTTGCCTGCATAAATTGAAGCAAAAGTAAGGTTAAAGTAAGGTTCCCCCCCTGCTAACCAAGAGTCATGACACAAACAAAGCTTCACATAAGCTTTCTAAACTACTAGAAGGCATAACAAATGTTCAACAAGGACTGATACTTGATACATTAGTCTTCACCTACACGGCTTGATTCATGGTAATTGCATGTCCGTGGAAATCTTTACCTACATGATTCAATACATGTCAATTCTTGTTGCAACAAAATCTTACCATTAACTTAATGCTGTGGTGTATCGAGCCAAAGATGTCATGGCGATTGAAGATGCCACCCACCAAGAATAAGAAGCTTCCCAAGAGGAATGGCATCTGTACGCTAGATTGCAGAATCTGGGTGTGGCTATCAGACCGTTCGTAGACCTGGCAGGCATTGTGGATCGAACCGAGAAGCCATAGCAGTGGCCCGGCCATCAGCAAGTTCAGAGCATGCTTTTCTAAACGATAATTGTATCCTCTAACTTCCTGCATTCCATCATATGGATGATATATAAAGAAATTCTTTTTGGTTATTTAAATAGATATCAAGAATGATGCAACTTTTTTTGCAAAACTTTTGTATGTGCATGCAAATACTAATGATTGATGAAGAATTGCCTCTCAAGATCACTTGCATATTTAACTCAAGATCACATTTCTCTGGCGAACCTATTTGTCCATTGCAAACCCATGGAAACCAAATCCAGAAAGCTAAGGTGACAAGGCAGTTTAACAATGGCTAGCATATTTAACTCAAGATCACATTTCTTCTACTCTCTAAACTTCTCAAACATCATATTGTTCCAGAGATCGAATAAGAGAGCAGATATGAATTCATGAACCACAAGGGCTTTTTAGTTTATTCTAGAAATTGTTCGAACGTCAAGATTTACCAAAATTGCTATGCAGATAATCTAGAATTAAAATGCTTGTTTGATCGCTATTTATAAAACTCGTAAAATGAGGTTTCTGAAAAACAAGAGACCTATTTCTTATAAAATATATAGTTATGTGAAAACAAATTTAATGATTATTTATTTTCAAACTAATAAATAGTTGAGAGATAGCTGGGAAAGGAGGCGAAAAAATTCTTTTACAATGCCAATCTCATTCTCAAAATCAGCCAACCCCATGAGTTCTAATATTAGCATGACATGCCATTCAAGAGTCACTAATTTTCTATTTTCAAATTAAATGCCTTCATCTTCTTAATAATAACTTTTTTTTATCGAGGTTAAAAAAAAAAAATGTAAAAAACACCACTTTAAAAAGTTTCCACTGGGGTGAGAGAGGCTCGAACTCTCGACCTCAGGATCACTCGCTTAGCTATGAGACCTACGCGCTAGCCAACTGCGCCACCACCCCGGTTACATTTAGGGAGCGAAATAATTATTATATAATTTGTTCTGCTAAAACATATTCACCTCCATGAAGAGGAAAAGAATCCCGGTAAAGACGAGGATGGATCCGATCATCTGAACCAGTGGCACCGCAAACTCGACGAGCCCCAATTGGACGTCGAAACCCATGAGCTCGAAGCGGTAGTCGATGCCGGCCAAGTGGGCGAGGAGGTCATGAACGTTCACCGCCGCCACCAGCACCAATCCTACGAGGGTAACCACGAGACCGAACTCAGCTTCACCGCTCCCCGGGAGCTGGACCGCGAACCCGCCGACGAGGAGGATGGCGGCGAAGACGTACAGGCCGGCGTTGATGTACTCCCACCGGTTGCGCACCGGGTGGGGCCCGTACATCCGGCTCTCTCGAGCCGTGGCGAGCTTCACCATGGCGTGGAGACTGGTCGCGGCCGGCGGCTCCCTGGGTAAGGCCGGAGAGAAGGATTGAGAAGTTGGCTGGGGTGGTGAATGGGAAGAAGCAATAGCAGAGAGAGAGAGAGGGTGACAGAGAAAGAAAAAGAGGTGGGCAATGAGGTGGCGTGAGAAGCGGGGGTGAGGGAGCGTACAGCGGCAAAGGAATCGATACGTGGCTTCGTGCATGAGCATCCAAACCATCATGCATACGCTATTTATTTGCTTTTGGATGCGAACGGGTCCGCAACGGATAGACATCGAAGGATAATTTAATATAGTTTACGAAAAGAATTATAAGAATGAAATGCAAGCTAATTAATGAATTTATTAATTTATTTAGTATTTATGTGGAAATGAAAAATGAAAGAGTTAATAATGTGAATCACAACAAGCTGAGGCAGGGAACCCCAAGGTAATAAGTTGGATTTGTATCCGGCCCGATCTCATTTTCAGGCCTACTTTCCAAATTTGAGCTTCGTATTTGTTCGAACTTCGAGCTTCAAGATCTCCAATTTTCTAAACCATTTCTAATTTAAAAAATATTAAAAAACCATCCAATTTCAATCAAATTTGAACTGGAGTGTATCAAGAGATTAATTTCAATCAAAACCGTGATCATTCCATCACACAATATAAAGAAAAAATCAAATATATGTATTCTAACTGAAGATCACCAGATTAGAACAAACGTAATTGGAAAATATAGAGAGAGAGAGAAAAGAAAAACATGATTCCCAAAAAAATGAATTTTGAAAAGATAAATTTCTAAAAGATTTGCAAGAAATAGAGAAAGAGAAATGAAGACAAGAGATGGTTCCGATGGAGACTCACTTAAGAGGGTGTATACAATAAATAGTATTATATTTTAACTAACCATCTAATCCAAATAACACTTCTCTCAACTTTGTCGACCCACACATATTTGATGAGTAGCCCTTCATCTAGATTTGGGTTATATTTTTTGCACGAAAGACTGATTCACCTTTCTTTGTATGAATCTATTGTTGCATCACCCACCGCACAAATTTAATAAAAATAATAAATTTTAATATCCTCTAGAGCTAATATTAAGGGAAGATTTATTGGAAACTATCTTACTCATGTCTTCCTCAATGCCACCGACCAAACTCCATTACAACTATTCATTGCATCAAACCGGCTCTCCAATTAGTCTACATCTATTAGTTTGGACATGGCATGTATGCCTATTGTACTTAGCTATATCTTTAGCTGTCGGTGTTCATGCGAGATTAGTATGAGCTGCGGGTGTATAAAAAAAAAATAAAAAAATTCTTTAGCTAGTAGACTTTGACAGTTAGACACTACTGTCGGCATCGGACGGACAAGTGGTCCAACCCATCAAGCATACCATCCATCACTTGGCCCAGCTCGCATACCCCGCGGCCGCGGACGCAGAAGCATCCGCAATCGTCCATCCACTCTCAGGTCAACACCCCCCTCGGCGATGCCGGCCAGGAGGCGAGACCGCCGGAATCACCCGCCTCCAGATCGCGCGTCCGGTTCCGACCGCCCGGGACGAGATTCTCGAACCGGAAGCCCCGCAGCCGCTACTCGCCGGTTCCCCTCCTCCACTCCCCTCCTCGTCTTCTCCCTCGCCTTCTTCTTGGTCGCGGGGTCCCTCGCGGTGTACCGCGGCAACCGCCGCTCGCCGGAGGCTGCCGCGTCGCCGGCTCTCTCCGTCTACGAGCGGGGCCTAGTCAAGCGCGACGTCTCCTTCCAAGAAATCCTCACCGTAATCTCACAAACCCTTTTCCCCCCTTTTGGCCATCGCTCTCCCCTCATTCTTTCCCCATTATTGCTAATGGTTTGATCTATTTCAGGAGCATGGAAGGGTTTCCGAGAACAAGTCTGGCCGCCACTTCCCGAATTCCGTGCTCGCATACATAACTCCCTGGCATGTGCTTTGCCCCCATCTCAGCCGGTTATTATTGTTGCTGTTGTTGTTTTCGTCTTGAAGCCGTGTTATATTTTAGAATACAAAAATAGAAATAATCTGTAAATATTTCATCTCTTTTTCCACTTATAGTGGTTAACCATTGAATGTCTTGTTACTCTCGAGTTTGTTTATCATCTTCTTGATTGCTATATAAGGTTAGATCAACGTTTGTTATTCTTAATTTCGTACAATGCTGCGATCTTTTCGTTGTTCTTCTTTCACAATTCAGTAATGTTATTTTACGGTCCTGTTACCCTCGAGTTTGTTGATCATCTTCTTGATTGCTATAGAAGGTTAGATCAATGTTTGTTATTCTTAATTTCATATAATGCTGCAATCTTTTCGTAGTTCCTATTTGACTACTCAGTAATGTTATTTTACATCTACCTTATACAAATCATAATGAAAATGTTTATGATTGTGCTTTAAAGTCTTGTTGAGCTTAACCTTTTACTTTTTGATTGGTTCGTAAAGTTTTAATATGACCATTTCATCATCATTTCTTACTAATTCTGCTATCCTTGTTGGTTCATCTTCTTGTGTAATACTGATTCCTATGTGACTGAAGTTTCCATTGGGTTCAACAATATTGATAAATTATTTTTCTTGACATAAATGGGTTAGTTCATGCTTTTTAGGATTTTGTACCCATGTGATGACAACTTGATTGTTTGATTGGAATCTAATTTAATGTTTTGGTTTTTGTCTATAGAAACAAGGAACCTACATATAATATGTTTAAAGTGTGATCCAAGAAAATCTCATAGTTATCTATTGGATTTTGGTTACGGATAATAAGAGTTCCAAGTTAGAAACCTGATATAACACCTTCAACTGCCACCCTCTTGTTACTGCCCAACCTAGATTCCCTTCATCTTGCAACTCATAACATCTCCCCTTCTTCCAGCCTACATTGACTGGCCCTGTAAAACCCTTAATCCCTGTCTGATCTTCACCTTGATCACAATTGGAGTCCAACCTCACCCTCAACCCTACTATCGTGCAGCTCATCCTGGAGAGCACAACCACCTTTTATATAATGACTCCTGTGAATTCTATTAAAAATTACCAGGTCATTTTTTGCCATTTCTTTTTTTATCACTTTGAATCCATTGTTTACTAATATTCAAATAAAATGATAAAAAAGTGCTTCCAAATGCATTAGTTTATTTTTTTATTTATTCTATATGTGTTATTACTGGTTTTTGGTGATGGCACTAAAGCTAGGGTTGTGATAATGATACCTTCAAATTTTGCTTTCCAGACCGTGTGTGCCTTCCTTTAAGATATCCCTAGAAACATTGTCTCTGTTTTGAGACATGTATCATGCTTGATTTCTTTGCTTACTCCGAGGGAAAATGTGCAATGCAGGAATTCCAGAGGCTATGAAATGGCAAAGCTGTTCAATTCTAAGCTCACACATCTATCGCCTGTCTGGTATGAGCTGAAGAGGTATAATTAATCTAGTGAAGTAACCAGCTGTGTGTCATGTTTAGGTTTTCTTTTTTCTTTTTTCTTTTTGTAATTCTTCAATCAATATGCCTATTGTCAGTGAAGGAAAGAAACTAGTTCTTGAAGGACGGCATAATGCTGACATCAAATGGATTTCCGAAGTTCGAATGAATGGACATTCTCTGGTACATCATAAACCTGAGCTTCTCATGCCAAACTTATGCTTTGTGCTCAATGCTTGCTATCAATTTTTTACAAGACCTTTAATTATTATTTTCTTTTTCTCGTACACTTTTCAGTTGCCAGCAGAGTTTCTTATAATATTGCTAACAAACATACAGATATGTTGTAGAACTAGCTTTTTTCCCCTCTAACTTGTCGCTATTTGTTCAGATATCACAGTAATCAATCCATTTATTTTATGCTTTCCTCTAAAAATCACAGAAAGCTATGCAACCTTGGTTATTTTACTGGGTTGACATGGCGGCATATTAATGTTGACATGTTTCCATACTCATCCTGTATAAATATTTCTAGAAGCTTCCGGAATTCTTCATTAAAGATTCCAAGAAAGTTACCTAGGATCAACTTCTTTTTTCTCGGGCTACACCAAACCTAATAGATCACTAATATATAAACATGATCATGCTTAAAAATATATGAAATGCTGTTAAGAGGTGTAGATGTCCTTTGATTTGTGGTCTAAAATCTACATATTGATGCACCAGTTATGTTCATAAGATTTCTATCCTTTTGAGTAATTTATGTCATTTTCTTGGTTCATCCATAACAAACAATTAGCAGACCATGTGTGATTCATGTCTTGGTCTCTACTATTTGATTTTTGTATGAAAGATGTTAACACTTAGTTTTCTTCATAATAGGGATTATTCATCTACTAACTGATGACCAGGGGACTACTCTTCTTCTTGCACTACTGATATTGCTGACCTGAATCTGAAAAGCAAATGTCTATATATCAAAAGCATTAGCAGACTTGTGCTGAATATTATGTTTTAGAACTTAAAGATGACACATATTAGGATCCAACATTGCACCAGCACTAATTACCATGCAAAATAAATTTCATGTAATGGTTGTATATATGATCGTTTAATAGGTTTTACCTAGAGTTGTTCTAGAAGCATTTCCTGCAGAGCTGCTCCTGAAGAAGAAGCAGTGGACTAAGGCAATTGATGTCATAATAATGGAGTGCAAGTAAGTGCTTCATTTTAAACAAGCGTCCTTGTTATCATCTTTTTCTACAACACTATTCATGGAATTGTTAAGTTTAACTTCTACTTGTCAGTGAATAGGGAAATGGGGTATGACGGTATTGTGCTAGAATCCTGGTCAAGATGGGCAGCTTATGGTGTACTGAATGATCTGGACATGCGTAGTATGGTAATTTCCAACTTGGTTATGCTTGATAAGATGATTATTTGAATTGCTGGTTTTGTACCTAACAATAATTGCAATGTGATTATTCCATATCTTTGGTGACTCTTAATTTCTTCATTGACATATAGTCTTCTATAATAGCTTTTCCACTTAATATTACAGAATTAAGGAATGACATCTAGACATACATTTCTCATTCCTCATCAAATTTATAATTGCCCTTTCTCTTTCCTCATCAAATCCATAATTGCCCATTCTGCTGGAGTTGCAAGGACTCTCATTGTTGGACCACATCCTATCCTGGATGCTTTGTCATCATGGGAAGATATCATGACGACTTTAGAATGTGTTGTTAACTCTTTTTGTTTTTAAGCAGTTTTAAATTTGTAAAATGCTAAAAATATATTATGGCACTTCTCTTAGTTATTAAACCTATAAATTTCCCTATTTTTTTAATAAAATAACTTTTTTGTTATCTATTTTAAAAATAATGTACTATTTGAAAATCTTCATGCTAATTGCATTAATAATTCATAGAATATGAAGCTCCCAGCTGATAAATATTAGTATGCATTTTGTGAGGACTAGTGAGCGCATATGTTTAGTCGCATATTGACTATGCACTGGGTAGATCTTAGGTACTTATATATGGTCAAGGAACCAAATAATACCTTTTAGTTAGTTTTTTTTAGATGAGGTCCTGAATTGTTACAAATAGTATCAGAGCCAACCTAGTCCATAGCTCATGTGGACTCGAGGGTATTGCAGTGCGGACCTATTTGGATTGACCACAAGCTGATTATGATGTTTGTAATTGAATTTGAATAGATTTGGACTTTTAGCCTGCTGAGGATGCTAGGGCTTAAATAGGAAGAGTATGTGAGGACCCATGCAGGTGCGTTTAATTCTGCATTGGCTATTCATTGGGTAGATATTGTGTTCTTATATACGGTCAAAGGATCCAAATAACATCTTTCGGCTAGCCTTTTTGGGTGTGGTCTTGGGTTGTTACACATTTTTAGTATTTTTCTATGAGATTTGAAATGCTTGCACTTAGACTAGCATCAGCTACTGTAGCATGGACCATCTTTACACCACATGCAATTATCTTGTTTTACTTCTAGTTTAAGCATCATATAAACAATATTTCTTTTTCCCTGGTGCAACCTAGGCACTACAATTCATCAAGCAGCTGGGAGAAGCTTTGCATTCAGTGAGCTCAATGACAGATGCTGCTCGCCATTTGGAATTGATTTATGTCATTTCCCCTCCTCATGCAGAAAAGCTTGGTGAATATGATCTTGGGCCACAAGATCTTCAGCAGCTTAGCGATGCCATAGATGGTTTCTCTCTCATGACTTATGATTTCTCAGGGCCTAATCGTCCTGGTCCAAATGCTCCCTTAAACTGGATACGTTCTACACTGCATATGCTTCTTGATGATTCTAACTCTGACGCTCATGGCCATGCTCGCAAAATCTTCCTAGGCATCAATTTTTATGGGAATGATTTCATTCTCTCAGAAGGTATGGGTGCAGTGTAGAATTGATTTCTAACAGTAGGTGATGGATGTCTTTCAGAGTGTTGCTTTTGTGTGTTTAGCCAGATCATAGCATGTTCTATTTGTGATAAATTTTAAGGCCCCATTTGTAGGGCTGCAAATGAGCAAAGCTGTTCATGAACAACTCAGGCACAGCACAGTAAGGGCTCATCTGAGCCTGGTTTGGCTAGGGAACGAACTGAACTAAGTTATTTTAAAGCTTGGTTCAGAATGGCCAAACTTGAATATGTTAGTTTGGCAAAAATGAGTGGGAGCTCCACTCGGTTTGATAAGAAGTTTGTTCAAGCTTGGTTACCCCTTTCTTTTAACATGACGGCCAGAGCAGGGCCAAGCTTGAAAACATGCTGTCAAGCTCAGCTTGAGCTTGATTGTTCCTTTTATGCTATGACGCAAGCTAGAGCAGCTTGCTACTCATCTCTGGTCAACTTCTTTGCAGGCCTACCCATTTGGTTAGGAAGTATTTGTCACGCCCCGAGCCCGGAGCGCGACAGACACCGCACGCCTGTGCAGCAGGCTGCACGGGTGTGCAAGGCAACTGACCATATCAAAGCTATCACACACGTCTAAAATTTTACTTAAACATTATAATATATACAAAAATCTTACAAAGTTTCCAAAAATTGCATATGTCAACATAATTCAAATATTTTAGTTTGACTAACCAAAATTCTAATTTTAGCAAAAACTTCCAAAATCTATCGCACTCCCCAATCCCGTGCGATCAAGCTTCTGGATCTGAAAAACAAATAAAATAGGATAATGAGCTACACTAGCCTAGTAAGCAACATAATACTTCAGAGTAAGGTCAAAGCATATCAAATATTTAATTAAAACACAAAATAATGACTGGAAATTTAATCAAATCATATTTTTTCTTCTTTTCAAAACTTATCATCATTTTCACAAAAACTTTGATACTAAAATTCCAACATATGTAGGCTACGGCCACATAACCTAGTAGCATGGGTTGCACAAAGTGCCAAACACCACTATTATTATACACCGGTGGTACGGTGTCCAAACATCACTATTATTAAACACCGGTGGTACGGTGTCCAAACATCACTATTCTAATCACCGGTGGTACAATGTCGAAACCAGTCTCTCACAGATACAAGTCGACAGGGCCAACGAATAATCTCCATTGGCAGGGCTAGATCATAGCCATGCTGAGAATACATACATGTATAAAAAATAGATTTTTCATCATTTGCCTAGTCACATTTTTCAGATTTCATAACATATAACATAAATTTCAAATGATATTTAACATGCATGACCCATTTTACTAGGTACAAAATATAACTCAAGATTCAATCACAAATAATTATTTTATCAAATACTTTGAAAAATACACTTTGAGGTATTAAATTACTTACCTTTTCTTGCTTAAATCCCACTTCAAACAAACAGATCAAGTGCACCTGTTTAGATATAATAAATTTCTTTGTTAATCTCAGAGTGAAGCAAAACTTAAAATACTATTGGACACGGCCCAACAGGGCCCCACACGGCTGAACTGAGCCCAAGTTGGGTCCACAATGGGTACGGCCCAAATAGGGTCCAACAAGGCTGAATTGGGCTCAAGTTGGGTCCACAAAAGGGTACGGCTCCAACTAGGCCCAACATGGTTGAACTAGGCCCAAGTTAGGCCCGCAATGAACAGAGCCCAAGCTTGGCCCAGTTCGGTCCACGATGGGCCTTCTCTCTCTTTTTTTTCTCTTTTCTTTTTCTTCTTTTCCTTTTCTTTTTCTTCTCTTTCTCTTTCCTTTCTCTTTTCTTCTTTCCAAAGCTTCCTGTTTCCCTTCTCTTTCTCTTCTTCCTCTCACCTTCCCACTCTTCTCCCATGAGCACAAAAGGAGGAAGATCCCAAGGGGGAACCCCATGGCGGAGAGAGAGCTCGGGAGGAGAACCCACGGCGGAGAGGGAGCTCGGGAAAAAAAATGACCTGAGGCCGGCGGCACCTGCGACGTTCGCAGCCCGGCCTCCTCTTTCCCATGAACACAAGGGAGCGGTCCCTCGCCGGAGTGCTCGGAAGGCCCAGGCCGAGACCGGCAGCACCCGCAGCGTCTGGCCCTCGCCTTCTTCCCGCGGAGGAGACGCACGGGTGAGCGCCCCCTTCTGTTCTTTCTTTCTTTCTTTCTCTCTCTCTCTCTCCCTCCCTCTGTTATCCTGAGTAAATCGGAAAGAAGAAAGGTACCGAAAAAAAGAAACGAGAGGGTCAGGAGGCTCACCTAGTTCCGAGGAGGAGTCCGCGTGCACCTTCTCTAGTGACACCGACGGGTGCCAATATCCGGCAGCTTTCGAATTTGGGAGGGAGTGTACAGGGAGGAAGGAAGGCATAGGGGATTCCAGAATGGCGTTTAGAGGGCTTTTAGGCGGTTGTAACCGCATTAACACCTGACAAGCATACCTCCCCTTGAAACAATAGATAGTGGCCTCCAGATGGGCTGCCGACTTTGGCCCAGGTTAGCCTATCTGGGGCCCAATCGTCACATTCTCTCCTCCTTTTAAAAATTTCGTCTTCGAAATTTAACATACCTTAGCTTTCAAAAGGTCTGAATATTTTTTCATCTTGTCCTCCAGTTTCCACTAGCCTCTTATATCAATCACACAAGCCCTCAGCATATTCTCCAAGATCTGAATGGTTCTTTCTGACTGGCCATCGGTCTGAGGGTGGAAAGCTGTGCTAAAGCTGAGAGTGGTCCCCAAAGCTTTATACAGACTATCCCAAAAGTGAGATACACACCGCGAGTCCCTATCGGAAACAATGGATATGGGTATTCCATGCAACCTCACTATTTGCTCAATATAGAGCTCTGCAAACTTTTCTAGTATCATTCCCACTTTGAGTGCCAAAAAGTGTGCCGACTTAGTCAATCTGGCTACAATGACCTATATAGCATCATAATCCTTACGAGGCAACATAAGAGACGAAGTCTATTGAGATGTATTCTCACCTCCATTCAAGAATTGAAAGGGGACATAACAATCCTGCCGGTCTCTGGTGCTCTGTCTTAACTTGCTGATAAGTCAAACACTGAGCTACAAACTGTACAATTTCTCTCTTTATGTTATTCCATCAGAATATATTTTTCAAATCCTTAAACATCTTAGTACTCCCAAGATGTATTGTATATCCAGTATTATGAGCTTCTCTCATAATTTCTCTCTTTAAATCAGAGTCATTTGGATACAAATTCTGTTTTTGAATCTGAATGATCCATCCTCATGAAGTCTGAATTTTGACTGAGAACCTGTCTCAATACTACTTCTAATCTTTTGCAACTGAAGGTTATCTGCTTGAGCAATTCTGATCCTCTCTATCAAGTTAGGTTGGACACGTAGATTTGCCAATTATGCATCAAGATTGTGCCAACATATCTCGATTTCTGCTCTCCTCAGATCTTCCAAGATTTCCTTCTGAGAGGTGAGTAGAGCAGCAATACTACCAGAAGCTTTTCTGCTCAGTGCATCTACCACAACATTAGCTTTTTCTGGAAGTGAGCAGAGCAGCAATACTACCAGAAGCTTTTTTTTTTTGCTCAGTGCATCTACCACAACATGAGCTTTTTCCGGAGGTGAGTAGAGCAACAATATTACTAGAAGCTTTTCTGCTCAGTGCATCTACCACAACATTAGCTTTTTTCGGATGGTAATGTATAGACAAGTCATAATCTTTTATCAATTCTAACCATCTTTCCTGTCTCATATTGAGTTCCTTCTAAGTAAAGAGGTATTTTAGACTTCTGTGATCCATATACACCTTACAAGATTCATCAATCTGAGGCAGAGGATATTTGTTCTTTATTGTTACCTTGTCCAATCTCGATAATCGATACACAACCGGATACTCCCATCTTTCTTTTTCACAAACAGGACAGAGGCTCCCCACGAAGATACACTAGGCTGGATAAAAATCTTGTCCAGGAGTTCTTGTAGCTGGATCTTTAATTCCCTCAGCTCGGCAGGGCCATTCGATAAGGAGCTTTGGAAATAGGTCCTCCTGGCGCGAGATCGATGGTGAATTCGACCTCTCGATTAGGGGGTAATCCCGGTAATCCATTTAAAAAAAAACATCCGTGTATTTCCTGACTATTGGAATATCTTCCAGTTGGTCTCCTTTCGGGTACCCATTACACAGGTTAAATAAATCTTACACCTCTTTCTTAATGCCTTCACGACTTTCAGGATAGAAATAAAATGCAATGATGAATTACATTGCAGGGGTGCATCGCCTTGGAAGAAGAACCGTAGTTCATCAGGTATCTAGAATATCACTCTTTATTGTAGCAGTCAATATGAGTGTGGTACGACATCTAGCCCATTCCCAAAATGATGTCAAAGTCTTGCATGTCAAGTTGTATAAGATTTGTTACTAGCTCTCCTACCCTTATTTGAATTATGCAATTTTTGTACCTAATGTCAACAATTACTGTTTTCTATAGGGGTGTAGTAACATGCAATGGTTCTTTTAGTTTCTCAGGTATGCAGTGTAATTATCTAGAAAAACTAACTGAAATAAAGAAATGCGTAGAGCAAGAATCGAACAAAATAGAGGCATCAACCGAGTTGACTGGTAATGTATCTATCACCACCCGGTCATTGGTACTGGCATCTTGGTGGGTCAGTGCAAAACTCGAGCATTGCTTCTTGGCCTCTGGTCACTAGGTACAGGAGGTTTAGGCTCATTCCTCCTCTTGTAAGGGCAATTACATGCCAGGTGTCCAGTCTGCCCACAACTATAACATGCCCCCGCTCTCCTCAGATAGGGCCCACTATGGGATCTGCCAGAGTAAGTGCGGGCCCTGAGCTTCTGAATCGGAGTGCCCCTGAAATCCCATGGCCTGGCACTCTGACTTCTAGTTGGTCTAGATCTCATCAGGTCAGCCCTTTCTCTATCAGATCTTTTCAATTCAGCCTCCACTTTCAAGGCTCTGTCCAAAATATCCCTATAGCTGGTAATTAACTGTGAAGATGTCCGGGATCTGATCCCATATCTAAGCCCTTGTTCGAACCGGTTGGCTCTACTCGTATCGTCCTCCATGAATTGGGGGCAGAATCAACCCAACTCATTGAACCTATTGGCATAATCCAAGACAGTCATATGCTCGGACTGAGTCAACGATAAAAACTCATTCTGCTTTATTTGCCTGATTGAGTCTAAAAAGTACTGAGCATAAAATAACCTCTTAAAATCTCTCCAGGTCATTCTGTTGACCTCATATGCTGTCTCCATAGCAAACCACCAAAACTCAACATTGCCCCTTAGCATAGAGATAGCTAGTCTGACTTTTACCTCCTCAGAAGATTGGAGTAACTAATACATCTCCATTTCTGGGATCCAGATCTCAGCTGTCATGGGATCGGATCCACTATCAAACATCGGTGGATTCAGCCTACGGAACCTCTCGTAATAGGAATCCATCGGCTGTACAGGTTGGGCAGCCAACTGCATCTGTTGCTGTTGCTGAAACAGTTGTGCCATTAACTGGTACACTCTTGCCAGGTCTGCTTGGGTTGCTACGGAGTGTGGAGTGGTTTGTGAAATTGATTGGCTGTCAGGGTCCGGGGAAGGTACCCTTATTTCTCTTTCATCCTCCATGTTGCTTACGGAACCGAGCAGTCAAGAATTTAATATGAGATTAACATAAATTATTTTCTTCAATTAATATATTTATAATAAATATTAATAAAATATTTTCTTCAATTAATGTATTTATAACAAAAAGTAAATAATATTATCCTCTTGTCTAAATCCTACCCATCTCTCAACCTTTCCAACGAATCTTAGGAATCCTAAAACCTAGGCTCTGATACCACCAAATTTGTCACGTCCCGAGCCTGGAGCGCGACAGACGCCGCACGCCCGCGCGGTGGGCCGCACGGGCGCGCAAGGCAACTGACCATATCAAAGCTATCACACATGCCTAAAATTTTACTTAAACATTAATATATATACAAAACAATCTTACAAAGTTTCCAAAATTTGCATTTGTTAACATAATTCAAATATTTTAGTTTGACTAACCAAAATTCTAATTTTAGCAAAAACTTCCAAAATCTATTGCACTCCCCAATCCCGTGCGATCAAGCTTCTGGATCTGAAAAACAAATAAAATAAGATAAGCTACACTAGCCTAGTAAGCAACATAATACCCCAGAGTGGGGTCAAACATATCAAATATTTAATTAAAACACAAAATGATGACTGGAAATTTAATCACAAATAAGCATATTTTTACTTCTTTTCAAAATTTATCATCATTTTCACAAAAACTCTGATACTAAAATCCCAACATATGTAGGCTACGGCCACATAACCCAGTGGCATGGATTGCACAAAGTGCCAAACATCACTATTATTATACACCAGTGGTACAGTATCCAAACATCACTATTATTAAACACCGGTGGTACGGTGTCCAAACATCACTATTCTAATCACCGGTGGTACGGTGTTGAAACCGGTCTTTCACAGATACAAGTCGACAGGGTTAACGAATAATCTCCATTGGCGGGGCAAAATCATTACCATGCTGAGAATACATATATGTATACAAAATAGATTTTTCATTATTTGCCCAATCACATTTTTCAGATTTCATAACATATAACATAAATTTCAAATGATATTTAACATGCATGACCCATTTTACTAGGTACAAAATATATCTCAAGATTCAATTACTAATAATTATTTTATCAAATACTTTGAAAAATACACTTTGAGGTATTAAATTACTTAACTTTTCTTGCTTAAATTCTACTTCAAACAAACAGATCAAGTGCACCTGTTTAGATATAATAAATTTCTTTGTTAATCTCAAATTGAAGCAAAATCTAAAATACTATTGGACACAGCCCAACAGGATCCCACACGGTTGAACTGAGCCTAAGTTGGGCCCACAATGGGTACGGCCTAAATAGGGTCCAATAAGGCTGAACTGGGCCAAGTTGGGCCCACAAAGGGGTACGGCCCCAACTGGGCCCAACATGGTTGAACTGGGCCTAAGTTAGGCCCGTAATGAACAGAGCCCAAGCTTGGCCCAGTTCGGCCCACGATGGGCCTTCTCTCTCTCTTTTTTTTCTCTTTTCTTTTTCTTCTTTTCCTTTTCTTCTCCTTTTCTTTTTCTTCTCCTTTTCTTTCCTTTCTCTTTTCTTCTTCCCGAAGCTTCCTGTTTCCCTTCTCTTTCTCTTCTTCCTCTCACCTTCCCACTCTTCTCCCGTGAGCACAAAAGGAGGAAGATCCCAACCGGAGCTTGGGGGAACCCCATGGTGGAAAGAGAGCTCGGGAGGAGAACCCACGACGGAGAGGGAGCTCGGGAGAAAAAATGACCCGAGGCGGCGGCACCGGCGGCGTCCGCAGTCCGGCCTCCTTCTCTTCTTTCCCGCGAACACAAGGGAGCGGTCCCTCGCCGGAGTGCTCGGGAGGCCCAAGCCGAGACCGGCAGCACCTGCGGCATATGGCCCTCGCCTTCTTCCCGCGGAGGAGACGCATGGGTGAGCCCCCCCTTCTGTTCTTTCTTTCTCTCTCTCTCTCTCTCTCTTTCTCTCTCCCTCCCTCTGTTATCCCGAGTAAATCGGAAAGAAGAAAGGTACGGAAAAAAAAGAAGAGGGTCAGGAGGCTCACCTAGTTCCGTAGAGGAGTCTGCGTGCACCTTCTCCGGTGACACCGACGGGTTGCCAATATCCGGCAACTTCCGAATTTGGGAGGGAGTGTACAGGGAGGAAGGAAGGCATAGGGGATTCTAGAATGGTGAGGTTTAGAGGGCTTTTAGGTGGTTGTAACCGCATTAACACCTGACAGGCGTACCTCCCTTTCTTCCCCCCAAAGCAATAGATAGTGGCCTCCAGATGGGCTGCCGACTTTGGCCCAGGTCAGCCCATCTGGGGCCCAATCGTCACAGTATTTGTGATCAGATTGAGAGGGATTTGAGGAATTGAGGTGGAAAAAGGAGGTTTAAGCTGAAATTATCTTCTGTTTTTTTAATAGAATATTTTTTTATCTAGTATGCGAGAGACTGCGAGGTGATCACCCAAAAATTCTTTGATCCTCCCCCGCCTCATCCCGGTATACCCTGCAATTGACGAAAGCCTAAATGTTTTGATTACACAATGAACACAGCTGTGATTCTGAGCGTCTTGCACCATCCATCATCAATCCATCATCAATCATTCACCAGTCTTACAGCAGGCGGAATGATAACCTGACCAAATGTCTAATCCAGCTTTAGCTGAGATTTTTTGCATAGGTAAGATAGTTATTTACTCATTGTAGACATTTCAAGAGAGTAAATTGGCAATGCGTGCATCATATCAGTAACATATGCACAGAACCTAAATATATTTGAAGAAGGTATACTTTCTGCTGGATCCTTCAGTGTTTTAAAGCATGCAGGGCCACTTGTTCTATAGGTTTATGTGGAAGTTAATTATGAATTCTGGAGTGAAATTGTGACGTTCGGAATAGAATACCACATTGGATTTATGCTATGTCTTAGACACCATCTTGTCTTGTTTACATTGTGAAAGGAAAAATTTTCATCCCATCACATTATAAATGAATCTATCATACTTGCACTGTGTGCTTATCATTGTGATTTGTCTTGTAGGTTTAGGTGGTGGAGCTATCACTGGAAGGGAGTACATTTCATTGCTGGAGAAGCACAAACCTGTGCTTCGGTGGGATGACAAAAGCGCTGAGCATTTTTTCATCTATTCACATAACACTGTGAGGCATGCTGTATTTTACCCATCGTTGATGTCGATTTCTGTGCGGCTGGATGAAGCTCAAGACTGGGGAGCTGGCCTTTCAATTTGGGAAATTGGACAAGGCTTAGATTACTTTTTTGATCTTCTCTAACCTCAACTGATCCTATCTTTATTAGTTTTTGTCAGTGGAAGTTGCAATGTGCTAATGTAAAAGGAGTACTAATTTTCTGTTTTCTGAAGGGTCGAGCTGTTTATGCCCTAGCTGAATTCATATCCATGAGAGATTATCGCAATTGTTTAAATCATCTGTAAGTGAAGCAGGGCCCTGCCTTTTAACAATGGGATGATATGCAATCATTCAGTTATCATTTTTGCTATAATATTTTTCTAGCATTTTGATTAGTTGTTCCTAGAGCTTGCTGGAGGTATCAACCTATCATCTTTAGCATCGTTTCAACCCTCGCCAATCATTTTTCTGTACTGAAGTGATGATAGGTAGAAGACACTGCAGGACTGGCCATCTGACCCTCTTGAGCTATGGAGGCCGTTCCCCATCTCTTCTTCACTACTATGGATGGGCGAGCCTATGCTTGACATATATGGACAAGCTTGGCCACTTTTTAACTAAATGAGCCTCTTATCGAGCGAAGCCTGGGCTTCTAATTATTTCCACAAGTTGAAAGTATTTTAGGCTGGACCTGTCAATAGTTAAGCTGAAAAAGGGAGGTTGTTGACCTGTTTTTAAATCAAATGAGTTCAATCTTAAGTCTGAACTATTTATGAATAATTTCGATAATTTGCAGGCCCCTACAACAAGGTTTAACTTGTATCTTGCAAATCGTGGCAAGGAGATGGCTAATTGTGATGTCCATAGAAGATCAAATCTCCCTATTATATTAAAATACTGAACTGGGATTTCACCTATTGATTAGGTCTCTTTCGCTTTTCAAATAGAGGTTCTCTTTGAAGTGTTGGATGGTGTATTTCTTTACAAAATAACAATGTCGGATTGTACAGGATGTCATGCTTATCAAACACCATCTTTTCCGACGCTGGGAAGCACAAACGATGCCGTAGTTTTAAACTCCGGTCCACCACCTTTCGCCAGAACGCCATATACCCTCTCCCAGAAACCATTTCTCTTAACATCCAACGATGCCACTGCATCAATGACCGCGACTTAACTCCGCCGGCCAACTAACTCTTCGACGCAATGCCCCAACGAACCGTCCTCTCCTGGAATGCCATGATCTCTGGCTTTGCCAAGTGGGGAAGAACCGAAGAGCTCACACCACGGCCTCCGTCATACACCGGAGCGGCATGAAGCTCAACGAGAACACCTTCTCCTCCCTTCTCTCTCTGGCTCTCTCCCTTTTAGCAAAAAGACCCAGTGTCTGGTCTTCAAATCCGGTCCTGGGGACTTTGAGGTGGTGGGGAGCGCTTTGCTTGACTTGTACTTGCGTGCCAGCTTTTTGACTCGCTGCATGGCCGGAAATCCTTTGCTGTGGAGTTTGATGCTGGTTGGCTTCGTGAGGTGCAAATGATGCTATGGATTTGTTTGACAGGATGCCGAACCGTGATGTTGTTTTGTGGACGGCTCTGATATCGGGCTACACCCGCAGCGCTGGATAGTGTCGGTAGGCTTTGGAGCTGTTTCTCAGGATGAGAGGGAGTGGTGTGGTGGCACCGAATGAGTTCACTTAGTCTTTTGAGAGATTCGCAAAGTCGAGACCTTTGGGATGATGATTCATGGGTGTTTGATTTGATCTGGGTTTGAATTGGATTGCTCCGTTGATGGCGCTCTTCATTTTCGCTGCAGTTGTGATGCTGCCGACTATGCCAAGAGGATGTTTGAGCAATTGGGTTCTCCGTGCTTGACCACTTCAAATGCTTTGATTGGAAGTCTTATCAATGGATAAAATTTCAGATGCTGAGCTCGTGTTCTATCAGGTGGTTGAGCAAACTCAGTTTTATATAAGTTGATGATTAAGGGCTATGCTCTTCTGCTTCTTCTTTTTTTTTTTTCTTTTTTTTTGCTAGAACGGATCTAGTAGGGACACATGCAAAAAGATCAAAATACAGTACCTCCTGAAGTGCTCTAGGCAGCTCTCTTTCTCCGACCCACAAAGTACCTCCAGAGTGATTGGCCACATATGAGGCACCAAGTCTGGAGCCTGTTAGCCTCTCTGTATAAACCATGATCTAGATATCTCGAAGCAGGGAGTGACACCCGCATACACCGCTTGTACATCCCTGGACCCAGCCTTAAGGGCTACTCTTTGGATGGAAGGATTGTAGATACCAAAAGCTTGTTTGAGAAAGTGCCTTGCAAAAATATAGTCTCTTTGAATACAATGATGTTAGTGTTTCAACAGAATGATGAGTTTGAGGAACGCCCGAAACTACTTGAAAGTGTTTAGGAAGGATAGCCATACCATGGAACTCCATGATTTCAGGATGCTTTCAAAATGAGCAGCCTGCGGAAGCTTTAAAGCTTGTTTGAGAAAATGCCTTGGAGGAATATAGTCTCTTTGAACACCACCATGTCAGTGTTTCACCAATTTGAGGAAGGCTTGAAACTATTTGAATGTGTAGAGGAAAGGAAAACAGTAACATGGAACTCCATGATTTCGAGATACTCTTTAAAGCTATACATAGTTATGCGCCGTTCATCAATTGAATGCGGCCGATCCACATTTTCTGCTCTGTTCCGTGTCTGTGCAACAATTTGGAATCTCCAGCAAGGGACAATGCTTCATGCTCATTTGTGTCGAACACCATTTTAGTCAAATGCTTATGTTGGGACATTTCTTGTTATGTAAGCTAAATGTGGTAACATCACCGATGCTAGGACTGCTTTCAGTCTGATTGTTCCAGGTAAGGTGGCCTCATGGACTGCTCTCATCAATGGTCTTGTACATCATGGGCTAGAAGCAATATTAGAGTTCAAGAAGATGTTAGAACACTGAAATAGATCTTTTATTGGCTTCCGGTCGTGCCGGTATGGTTGATGAGGGAATGGGATTTTTTTGTTTTTACTCCATGGTGGAATGCTATGGGTAGGTTCCAACAGCGAAGCATCTGCATTTGTTTGTTGATCTTCTTGGTTGATCAGGCTACACTAGAAGGTGAAAAGTGTGGGGACCTCTGCTTAGCGCCTGCTTGTTCTGCACTGACTTGGAAGTGGGGGAAAGAGAGTGGCTGAGAGAATTTGTTGTTTGGATTCAATTCTATGTCCCTTTGTGGCTGTCTCTAATATTTAGGCTAAATTGGGAAGTTGGGTGGAGGTGATGAAGGTGAGAGAGACAGAGAGGCCTCAAAGTAAAGAAAGATGCTGCATGTAGTTGGATTGAGGTGAAGGACGCAGTTCATGTGTTCTGTTTGAAGGATGAAAACCATCGGCCAAGGGATGACATTTATGCTGTTCTAGACGCCTTAATGGCCAATGTCTGTTCTTATTCTGATCTCATTGCACTCTGTATGGCAACCAAAACAATGATGTTATAGTTTCCTCACTTCCAGCAAGGGCTTATTTGGTACCCTACTAATTGAATCTGCTGCATTTCCAATATGATGACTTCTAACACAGTTATAGGTGCTGCAAAAACATGTGTGTGAGGATGATAAGTTTATCATGCAATGCACTCGACCTGCCAAGGGAACGGTCATGGTGTCGGTCTCAATGTACTTTCTTGGCTGCTGTGGCATTCAGTTCCATTCTGAAGCTTTCTAATCCTCCTTTATGTAAGTGTACAACTTTGCAAATTTTTTGCTGATACAGATAAATCAGTTATTTAAATTATATAAATTTCTAAATCCTAAAAACGCACGCACGTACGCGCATATATATATATTCTCTTACAGAAAATAGCTTTGTTTTCGTACTTATGGCCAATAGGGTCTTTGTCTCCAGCAGAAAAATTATCCTTTCCATGCAGCAAGATTGATGGTACATTTTGGGTATGCAAATTGAGCTTCCTTCTAAATGGAGAGTTTTCAAATTTATTTTCACAATATGTTCGTTATAGGGCTCATTTGGTTCGCGGGAAGCATTTTTTTTCTATGAATATGATTCCTGCGAAGCAGATTTTTAGAAAGAGAATGTCTGGAAAAATACTTTTGGCATGTTTGATTGACCATGGGAAAGTGACAGATTTCAAGAGTGCTTATATTTGGTTGACCATCCACTTTTCTGAAAAAATTATGTATAATTCTTATTATATCCTTAATAAAAATTAGGTCTTTAATGCCTTTTTAATGTTGAAGGACCTTTTTGAAAAAAATAAAAATGGAGTGATTTTCGGCTCATGGGAAAGTAACTTTTCCATGTTTTTAATGGGAAAGACTTTCCCATGAAATGTGCGAATCATACTCCCATGGGAATACAACTTTTCTGTCTCTCTTCTTTGAAAACTCATATCAAATAAGAGGCATCTCATTACTTTTCCGTTGGCCACACTTTTTCCCTTTCTTTTCTCGCGAACCAAACGGGCCTATGGAGTTCGGATTTTCTACGGTGCATGGTTTGCATCATAGATACATTACAGAGAATTATACAGTCTTGGATGGTCACCACGTTATCCATATCAAATTTTTGTTGTTCATTGCGAAAATCCGAATGATCGTATATGGTGCCAAACAAGAGATGAGCAAGAGCTGTCCTATAGATGATGTGGTAGCTGCGAAATATGCATCGCAGAAGATTTTGACTTTTTTTTTTTCGGTCTTTAGCATTATAACATTGCGGCTTAATTGTCCATCTCTGGATATTTGAGGTCTAGTGAATAGATTGTACACTGCACCATCTCACCGAAAATGAGAACCCCAGTTCTATCCCCCATGAAATAAATCCGGGCGGAATCCGGTTAAACGGGTTGTTCTCCGGAACCGGTTTGGACTCCGGCTAAGGGCTATTTTGGCCGACAAAATCTCTTATTAGAAAGACGGAAATGCCCACATTAGCTTTCCACAAAGACCACCTTATCCCTATTAGAAGAGATAGAACGGGCTTGGAAAAATATCGCAGGGTTTTGCGAACCAAAACCCCCCTCTGCTCCTCCTCCAGCTGCATCGCCATCCCCCAGAGGCTAATCCGAAGAACCCTTCTCCTCTCGGTAAGTTTCTCCTCCATTCTCTGATTCGGTTCATGTAAATCACTTGTGATGTGTAGCATAGCGTGAATTTTTTTTCTCAATCAAATCTATCGTTTCTGAATTTCAGCAGTACCCATGGACCCAAGGCTGCTACTTTCCTCCCAGAGAACATCCCCTCCCAGCCCTTTCCTTCTCTTCCTCGCCCACCCGTCCTCTTCTCAGTCATATCTCCACAAGCCCACCGTTACCCCTAGAGCCCATCTCTCCTTTCCCCTCCTTTCACCTCAAAATTCCTCCTTTTTGGGTAAAAATCTCGTCGTTCATGAGAACAAGCTAGGATTAGGGCAGAAGAAGACACCTTTGTCCTTTACTCCCGTAAGAGCCGTTGTCAAGAGAAGAAAGGAGATGCCTTTTGATACTGTAATCCAACGGGACAAGAAGCTGAAGCTGGCTCTGAAGATCAGGAATATTCTTGTCAAGCAGCCTGATAGGATAATGAACCTTAGAGACCTCGGCCGATTCAGGAGAGACCTTGGTCTCACTCGGAAGCGCCGGTTCATTGCGCTCTTGAAGCGTTTTCCAGGTGTTTTCGAGATTGTGGAGGAAGGTGTCTACTCGTTGAAGTTTAGAATGACGCCCGAAGCTGAAAGGATTTATTTGGAGGAGTTGAGGTGGAGGAATCAGATGGAGCAGTTGCATGTAGTGAAGTTGAGGAAATTGCTGATGATGTCACTCAACAAGCGGATTCTTATAGAGAAGATTGCTCATTTAAAAACTGATCTTGGCCTTCCAGCGGAATTCAGGAATACGATTTGTGAAAGGTACCCACAGTACTTCAAGGTCGTGCCAACGGATTGTGGCCCAGCACTGGAGCTGACTCATTGGGATCCCGAGCTAGCAGTTTCAGCAGCAGAGATGGCTGAGGAAGAGAATAGGATCAGAGAGATTGAAGAGAGAAATTTGATCATTGATAGGCCTCCCAAGTTCAAAAGGGTTAAGCTTCCAAGGGGTTTGAATGTTTCGAAGGGAGAAATGAGGAGAATTTGTCAGTTTAGAGACATGCCTTATATATCCCCTTACTCTGATTTCTCAGAGTTGAGGGCTGGTACCCCTGAGAAGGAAAAGCATGCTTGTGGGGTGGTTCATGAGATATTGAGCTTCACCCTTGAGAAGAGGACATTGGTGGATCACCTCACGCATTTTAGGGAGGAGTTTCGGTTCTCGCAACAGCTGAGGGGGATGCTGATTAGGCACCCAGATATGTTCTATGTGTCACTTAAGGGGGACAGGGATTCAGTGTTCCTCCGTGAAGCTTATCGTGATTCTCAATTGATTGAGAAGGACAGGTTGTTGCTTCTGAAGGAAAAGATGCGGGCACTCGTTGCTATTCCACGATTCCCTGGGGGGGGAGCACGAAAGACTGAAGTGGCTGGTAAAGATAATGTAGTGCTGGAAGGAGGTGGAGAGGAAAGTGATGAGCGATTATCTGATATGGATAGTTTCTTGAATGATGAACTAGGCAGTGAATTTGATGATGATGATGATGATGATGATGATGATTGGAGTGATGAAGAGGATGATTTGCCGCCAGATTTTGATGATGGTGAAAGTCTAAGTTTTGAGGAAAGCAAATCACAATCACATAATATCTCAAAACTGACACAAGATAAAGTTCTTGTTCCCGAGTTTCCAGATGGAAGACCTAGAGAACAGTGGTGAAAGTGTCTTGGCATTTGTTTTAAACCTTATTTATGAATAAAAATGGCACTGATGGTCTTGTACGTTGTATTTCATTCACTGGAATCTAGAGTATGGATAATATCTTAAGTTAACTCATCATGCATTTAATGTTTTGAATCAGATATAGAATTTCTTGGCAGCATTTTCTGTATTTTGAAGATCTCTTGATGTTGCTATTATATGTATATTTCTGGTTGGCTTATGATGCTTTCTGATGAACAGAAGTATCACTACATCTTGAACTTTTACAATTTCTGATGGTTCACCAAAATGGTGACTTGCTTGAGTTGTAATTCATGTTTATCTATTTTCTTCATGTTATCTCTCAGCAATCTCTTTCAGTCTACTTGTTTGCAATACCCATGCCTTGGACGTTATGAATTTCACTAGTTTTACCATGAGTTCTACTGCTTTTAAGATAGAAGATTTTTTTTGTCTAAATGCAATTGCAGTATGATAGACCGTATTTCATTTGTCGATGGCTGCATATCATGTACCGCTTTAAAAGTTAGGAAGCCATTGACTTGCGTTCACCTTTTATAATTCACCTTCATGAATGGTTTCAACTTTCTGGCAATCATTAGCTAGTCTCCTCAGAGTGAACTGCTATTTTATAATATGATGATAGGTGAAGAATCCTAAGCAGTGTATTCTTTCTTTTTTCTCCATTTTCCTTCATGGGATAAAGTAGTTTATGTTTTATCATGTAGTCAGTTTGATATTCCCCATGTTTACTATCTTTGCGTGGATTTGTCTTTGATCTATGAATCAGTTAAGGAATTTATATGGCAGTGCCTCTCCTTTTCTTTGTTCTTGGTTTAAGGTGGTTTACCTTTAACAGTGTATTCCAATTGTAGTGTTTATCACTTGTTTACAACTTTAAGTGGTTTGGGATCTTTAATTTCAGTTATGTTCAACTTCCATAGAAAATATACCTCTACAAAGTTCTAGTTATGGCCAACTTTCATATGAAATAGTGGAAAAGGATTGTAGTGTTTTGAATCTTTAATCTTGTAAAACAGCATTATATTGAGCATTAATGCATGAGCATGTCTCTTTGTTAATTCAGGATGTTATATGCTGGTTGAATGCTTTGATTCAATATGAGTGACCATGTACCGCCTCAAGGCTCCATTTCAGGAATAAAATTCACTTTGGATAAAGCTTGAAAATTTGCTTCCATGGCATTTCCTTGTTTAATAGAAGCTGCAATTTTCCTATATCAAATTAGTGCAGAAAGAAAAATTCTACACTAGTCAACCTTTGATGATTTATGGATTTATCTTCTAGGCAAATTTTAGGGAGGCTAACAGTCTCTAGTTTGGTTGTTTATGGCCTAAGTAAGGAATCCAAGGTCACTAACTTATCACTATATTTTACTAATCATATATTATGATATATGAAGTTTAGGGTTGAAACTTGAAAAGTTAGTCCTTGCTTGGGTCAAAGCAAGCTTAAAGTCTTTTAGGGATGATTTAGTTAGGTATTTTCTGTTTGTTTTTTTTTCTATAAAATGCAGGTACTTGATTATTAGCACAGGCACCTGAATAGCCATTATGTGAAGATATGTGAACACAATCTCGGGTGAAACACATGAACGACTATCTACGTGAAGATATTAGATAAAAATCATACAAAAAATGCAACAGTTCTGAAAATGAATGAGAATACCAGTATCATCACTAGGCCATAGATGGTGGTAGACATCATCATGTATTCATATGAGCAGCAGGTACTTCAGTAGACCTCTGATGAACGGGATACATGAGACTGCCCTCTTCTGCAGAACCCTTCTGAAAGTTAAAAGAAAGACAATCAGCGAAACTCTTTAGGTTGTTCTCCTGAACGCAGGAATTTCAGGTACTGTTATTTCCTGACATTGGTGCTTCATATAGTTTAGAATAGCTGACTATCCTCCGAAACATGATCGGGGAACGATCTGCACTTAATTTTTTTTTCATGGACCTAGGGTTGCTGCTAATATAAAAGACGGGACCAACAGTTATTTCAACTATTTTGAGAATGAAGATGGGCAAACCCATCAAATTTATTTCATTAAGGAACAGTTCCTTTCAACTATATCACAGTATGATCTCCCACTTTTAAATTAGCCCTAACTCTGATGGCACTAACAAAAAATAACTTCAGTTGTATGAAGTTGTTTTCTACCATATTATGGCTGCGTAATGGACAGGTGACTAAGCAATGGGAACAATATGAAAACTTGTTCGTACATTAGATTTGAGCAGAAAATGTGTTCCTTATCATCCATGTTTGGAGCTTATTAGTTAACATTTACCAGTGTAAGTGTATTCTTTAAGGTGATCCATCTTGGTTGTTCTCCTTTTTTGGGCTGTAGGAAGCCGCTGTTGCTGAACTAAGCTGATGTATCTAAAGACATCAGAAAGTAGCAAGCACAGATAGCCCCACCACAACCCCACAAGCCGGAAGATTATGGATATCGCCCATTCCTTAAGTCTGGCAAGCTGCCTTCAGTCCGTTGCTTGTTTTTGTTCTGCACTGAGTGGAACCTGTTACATGACTTCCACAGACAGTGCCACTTGAATAAAAAAAAAAAAACATGGCTGAGTGGCACCATCTAACTTTTTTCTCTTGGATTTCTTTTGATAAGAATCCCATTGATCACCTAAAAATGCCATGATAAAACTCTTGTGGATTCATAAAACGAAAAATCAATTTTGGCTCTTTCAGTCTTATCTGATTTCAGCTCTCCTGCCTTGCTTGCGCCTGTCACCCCTAGATTTCAGCTAACAACCATAATTCTTCTTTTCTAAGCCTACATTTTCTCAACCAATTTTTGTTTTGGGTACAACGGCAACTCATACATGTCGGGCATAGGAGCAGCCAACAGAATCAGAGAAAAGAAGATAACATAAAGCGTGAGGCACTACCACGTGATCGGCCCAGATGAAGCCTTCAGTGTGGTGAGCTGCGAATGAAGCCACCCAATCAGCCGCGTTGTTCGTCTTCTTGTAGATATGTGTGGCCCTCGAGAGCCCACGCTCAGCTAAGAGTCTGCAGATGTCGCGTAATAATGGTCTGAAGCCGGCATCACGATCCTGACTCCGGATCCACTCGACCATCGTGGCCAAGTCATCCTCGAGGAGGATGCAGTCCACCCCCCGCATCCGCCTCATGTAGGTGACTCCTTCTCATGCTGCTTTGATCTCAGTACTAAGAATAGAAGTATTGCATATCCTCCAGCCCTCAGCTGCTATCAACCTGGTCTCGTGGTCTTTGATGACGAAATCCACGCCTCTAGTGATCTCTCCCTCGCCTATGCTACCGTCGAAATTCATCTTGAGAAAATCAGAGAGTGAGGGCTCTTAGGAGACCATAAAAATTCTGGACGTTACCAAAGCAGGAGGGGAGCCCCAGTTTTCCCCAGTCATCTCAAGGGAAGACGATATGAAGAAGAGTCCAATATGCTACCAACTTCGGGTGTGTTGTTCTGTCCTCGAAGATCTGGGCATTTCTATCCAACCAACTATGGTAAGTCAGGTAGGCAGCCCTGATCCCTGGACCCTCCATACCCGACCTCCGCAAAGAAGTCTCTAGAAAAAGCAGAAAATTCTCTGCCGTCAACTACTCCTGCCAAGGGGCTTGGAGGCTTGAGGCGCACCCTTAGATCTGGACGGCCCTCAGACATCCATTCGAAGGTCTGATCATATATTCCATGCTGGTGTGGTATGTCCTGATTGGTAGCTGAAGGTCTACTTTTGGATGCTCTAGCAGCCAAAGTTGAAAAAAAGCTTCATTCTTATCACTTAGCCTACTTGCTTTGTATGCTGAGTTGAACTTGGTGACTTAGATAAAGCCATGCTGATTGATGTGCATCAAATGAGGAAGCTTTCTCTCCTCACCATCATACGGCTGGCCGGGGATAAATGACAATATAATGTATGTTGAGAGCACAACCAACTTTGTTTCTCAGTAGGGCAAAATCATGGTAGGGAGAGAGAGAGTTTGGGAGGGACAAATATCACGGGTCACAAAGTGGGTCCTCAACATAATGAACTAGTTGGATCTTATAGCACAAGTACACCATAAAAAAAAAAACAAATATGTAGATGATAAAGGACAGATGGTCCATGAGCATAGACCATAAAGTGGGTCCTCCAAACGATGAACCCGCATGGTTGGCATCATCCATTTCTGACAGAAATATTCTACTCTCAGCTTGCACTCCTCAATCTCTTCTGAGCAAACCCTTCCTCATGCCTCATCATCCAAAACCTCTCTATTTCTTCCGGTTTCCTGCCTGGGATCCGACCTGCTATGAGATTCCACCTGTAAAAGCATATATCACATTCATGACTTCTGTTTGGGAAAAGAATGCTTGCTTTTTTCCTCCTTCCAAAAAAAGCCACCTGATAAAGCTAAAACTATTTCAGGCTCTGAAGAGATCTGTAACAGCTAGAATTATTGATTGCACTGGTGACTGCGTACAATCCACTTGCTGGAAATTGTAAAAGTTTTGATTTCCTTTTTCATGCATTTGAACTTTGAAGTGTTTCTCATTTCTCTTGGCATGAAAGGTGTTTTTGTAGAGTGGGGATGTTTGCTATCATGGACTAATTCATTATGTTTTGTGTGACCGTCTCGTTTGAATGCAGTGTTGGGTGAAGCTGAATCCTATAAATTCGAAGTTTCATAATCATTTCTTAGTTGTCGATGATTTACCCAATCAACAGCGTTGATATTAAGATCTCATACGGCTTCACTTCTTAAAATGTTGCTGACCTACATGCTTATATGGCATTTCTTAAAAATTAATTATCATCATAATATATTTAAAACCCATCATTAAACTATTCATTAAGCTTTTGGTGCATTAAAATATCTAATAGGAAATCAAATCCAATATGCAAGATTTGAAGCCAAACATGTAGGGTCATCAAGTCTAGTTTTGAATCACCCTCTATATGCTATACTCTACGTTCTATCCCTTGATAGAAACCAGCACCGGGTAAGGTTTGAACCTCTTGGCAACTCCTTGAAGGAGGCTGTCTAATAATTTTACCTTGGCAACTCCTTGGTTTCTATCCCTTGATAGAAACCAGCACCGGGTAATTGCATCTTTTTCATGCCATGTCTAATAATTTTACCTTGAAGGAGGCTGTCAGTGTAACTCCTGGTAGAGCAGTAAGTCTGTTGTGTGATTTTCTCATCTGAGTTTTGTTGTGAACAGCACGAGAAAAGCGACATGGCATGATCTACTTGTAGGAGGGTTTACAAATTGGATGTTCTGAACTTGCCCTTGGTTTTCATATTAATGGACCTTGGACGTTCTTGAACAGTTGATCATAGAGATTGGAAAGGAAAGATCTCTCTACTTCCTCATTTTCAGATCGACCATCTTATTTTACAGGCATCGGTTAAAAACATGCACCAACCCCTCATCCCTATGTTATGCTATTCTAGAATCCGGAACTCGTTACCCATGCATGCCGAGAGCAGCAGATTAAAAAGACCAGGTGGGGGGTTTTATACCTGTCACCGACGAGGCTATACATTTTGTAAACGAGGTCTTCTTCTTGTTCTGACAGGTTGATGAACCCCAACTCGATGCTACCAACCTCTGCCACCACTGAATCACTCATTGGAACATTTACAAGAAAGAATACCCATGAGACCCATGTCAGTAGTGCTAATATAGCAGGAGGCAGAGAAGCAGAGAGAAGAGAGAAAAGCCTGATACCTTCAGTGGCGCAATCGGAAGTTCTGGACTGTTTCTGGCACCTACGCTTATCCATAGCTTCAGCTGATGGAAGATGGCGTGCCAAGAAAGAGGAAGGCAAAAATGGAGGAAACAACCGAGCTAGTTTACAGGATGCTTCCTCTCTTTGTCTGGGGATGGTGCAATTAACATACCATGCGGCATAAAAAGCATGTCTACAATTAACAAGGGCTGATTGTGTGAGGATCCGTGCGGGCGTATGTTTAGTTCCACATCGGTTATTCGCTGGATAGATTTTGGGTACTTATACAGGATCAAGAAACCCAAATAATATCTTATGGCTAGCTTTTTGGATGAGGTCCTGGGTTGTTACAAATGATATCAGAGCAGACCTGGCCTATAACCTATGTGGAGTAGAGAACACTGCAGCACAGATCTATTGGGGCCGACCATGAACCGATCGTGGTGTTTGTGATTAGATTTGAATTGATTTGAATTTTTAGTCTGTCGAGGACATCAATGCTTCAATGGGAGGAGTATGTGAGGACCCGTGCGGGCGTGTGTTTAGTCCCACATCGGCTATTCGTTGGGTAGATCTTGGGTACTTCTACATGATCAAGAATCCAGATAATACTTTTCGGTTAGCTATTTTGAATGAGATCTTAGGTTGTTATAAATGGTATTAGAGCGGACCTGATCGATAACCTATGTGGACTAGAGGACACTGCATCACAGATCCATTGGAGCTGACCACGGACTGATCGTAGTGCTTGTAATTAGATTTGAATGGATTTGAATCCTTGGCTTGACGAGGACGTCAAAACTTAAACGGAAGGAGTATGTAAGGATCCGTCGGACGTGCGTTTAGTCCCACATCAGTTATTCGCTCGGTAGATTTTGGGTACTTATACAAGATCACCCAAATAATACCTTCCGACTAGCCTTTTGGATGAGGTCTTGGGTTGTTATAGATTGAATCATTAAGTGCCATACATCATAATATTGGTGACCTCTTTGTGTAAAAGTGCTTACCAATATCTAATAGTCACCACTTGCTCGAACAAAAATCATGTAGGGCGGGCAATATAGAATATCATATGGAGCGGGATTCTTATTTTGTTATGTTTCCTCCGATACTCATCTTAAAGAAAAAAAATCCAAAAGTCAAATAGGAATAGGACTCCTCCTACTAACGGAGTCCGTCAATCTAATAACTTAAAAAAAATGAAATTCCACGTGCCAAGAGAGATCATCCATGGAGAAAGATAGTTTGTATCTTTTTCCTTCCTTGTCCGGCCTCTCCATCCATTTTCATCCTTATTGAGTCGTCTATCCCATCCGTAAGGTCTTTCTTCTTCTTCCGAGTCCCTTTCTCCGACAAATTTCTCTCTCTTTTCTAGAATCTTAGCATCTAAGAGTTCATGGAATTTCATAAATGATATGTATATAATTTCTTATATTACACAAAGCCAGAAAATTGTGTATCGGTACCAATGAGCACTATATTCTAAAAACTATGTATCAATTTACTTTGAGATGTGTATTGGCTTGCGAGATGATTAATTTGCTTGGTGTGTATCACCTGTCCATGTAGTGTTTACCGATTTACCTAGATATGTATATTGGCTTGCTAAATAACTAATTTTCTTGATGTGTATTACTTGACCATCTAGTATGTATCATAATTTTCTTTTTTTTTGTTTTTTTAATCACGAGACTAATAACTCCGTTAGTAGAAGGAATTTATGACTTTTGGGTTTCTTTTTCAAAATGAGCACTAGAGGAAATATGGTAAAATAGAAAGCTTGCTCCATATTTCTTTTCTGTGATGCCTCTCCCATACAATTTTTGTTCCACTTACTCTTACCAACAGCTGCTAGTTCAACCAGCCGATACCTTCCTCCCTAGGTGAGTGGCCTAGGCTCAAATTTTAGTGGTTATAGGTCATCCTTGTATTCACAAAAAGACAATTTACTATATGCATGCTTGTTTTTGCATGTTGCTAGAGACAAAATTGTATGGCCTACTCTAATTATTTTACTCCTAAAAGTATGGTGTTACCATCCATTACATGTGCAAAAATAAGCTCCGGGGGTATGCAAGATACTTGCCAGATAACCAATTATTATGAAAAGTAGGAATAGGTGATTGCCACCTGAACATAAACACATCATTAGTAACAAGATACAACTAACTCGATCATTATCTAACTAGTTTGATGTCATGATTCTCAATTTTGTGACCATGTAGCTCGTGAGCTCAAGTGGTTGAAGGTGTAGGATAAAAGCCACTTGAGCTCACGAGCTACATGGTCACAAAATTGAGAATCATGACATCAAACTAGTTAGATAATGATCGAGTTAGTTGTATCTTGTTACTCAAGTTAAAGCTGTCAGGCAAAGTAGTAGTCCTGGGCATGGAACATGCAGTTCTAATCAATTTAAATTATCTCTTGGGGAGAAATTTGGATTTTGAAGCATCCAGTAGGGTCCTTAGAGAGAGAGAGAGAGCATGCTGATAAAAGATTATTAGCCAGAATAATTAAGAAAGAAAGGAGCTATGATCATGCTTGGTGCCTAAATTGTCATGCCCTAAACTCATCATTCAGGTTGACAGGCGACACAATAAAAAAACCTACCGATACCACCGGATGATCAATTGTATTTGAGCAGTCTTGTCATTTAATAAATTGGAGTTTTTTGTCGTATTAAAGATTGATAAATTATATTGTGAAAGTTGTTTTTATCCGGTTGATATTGCATGTTTTCTAGGGCTATACTCTATGAAACATACGGTCGTGTCACATTTCAACCTAGGTGATAGATTTGGGGTGCGACAAATATTGACCATAAGAAAATATCATCGCCCTGTAGCAGAAAGATGCTGCTGAGTGCTTACCTAGCTTGGATCATTTAGAAATAATCTTCTAGTCCCTGTGATTTATGTAATAGCTGGTGATAATGTTCCATTCGACAAATTCAAGAACCCTTTGTTTGCAAGCAATCATGACTGGCATAAGATTCTCTGCATGTTTCATGGAATTAAGGCTTTGCCTGCAGCAGGACAAGTCCACGAATCCAAAATCCTTCCAAACCATTTTAACAGACCAAGATAGGTCAGCGGTTCATTTGGCCCCAGGCTGATCATTAGGTTGGCCTTGGGTTCCGGCCTTTTGTTTTAATTAACCCAACTAGCATAAGACCAGCCTGCCCGCACCAACTATAAAACTAGGTTTTTGGAGGTAGTATAGTTGCATTCATATCAAATGAAAAGAAACCTAAGAAATAAACTGATGTTCCAGTATAGCAAACCTAACAGATAATTTCACTCTTTTCATTTCGAATCCATAGCATTTCTTTGTACTAACTTGCATAATAGAAATTAAAATGCTTCGGACGCGAGAGGAATTTATTACATAAATAAAAAAGAATAGCCTCAAGAGACAATGGATGGAACAAGCATTACAGATGTGGAGAAACTTAATATTGTCATGAAATTAATAAACATGCAGATCCTTCATTGCAGTCACATTCTTTTTCTCTGTTTCTTTTTGCATTTACAGTTTATGAAGTTACACTTGAGGACCACCAGCGTAGTCCGCCTCATATGAGTATGTGATCAATATCCATTGTATATGCTCGTGTGGCTATAATACAAATATTCATGTATAAGGAGAAAGTATATTGAGGAGGAGGTTGTTCACAGTACAACAGCTGCTCTAAAACTGTTTTAGATACACTAGGTGCAGCATGATGGCATGTCAGACATATCTGCAAAGATAGTCAACTCGGGCTGGATGTTTGAGCTTCATAAATGCCTTCAATTCATGCTTTCGGACCATCTCCCTTGAAATATTGAGGTTTCCAGCAATCTCTCCCAGTGTCCTATCACCCTTGCCATCAAGCCCATATCTCTGTCTAATCACCAAGCTCTCCTTTGGCTTCAGTGAATCTAGCTGCAGAAGAAGAATGGACCACTTAGATTTAACAAGTAATTTTAGCTTCAAAGTTTAAATCTATCATCAGAAAAAAAAGTTCAATTTAAATGTATGCAAGAAACCATGAGCACGATGCTTGTTGGAGTGGGTTGATGGGGCATAATAAAGAGCACTGACAATTTCAAAAAGATTTGTGTTTGCCAATTCTGATGTAAACATCTATAACCAGGGAAAAGGATGGACTTCTACAGTCAAAATTCTTTTTGAGGTATTTCGAAAAGCGCTTGAACTTGGAATACTGTACAATATACATGGTGGTGCTGATGGCATATTTCTAATTAAAATAACTGAATGTAGTAATTATCATAAGTTCTATCTACAATTCAGGCAGAGGTTTAACACCAAAAAAAAAAAAAAACACAATTACACCCCAGAACTCTGTCATGTAAAATATTTTAGTTAACTGGAATTCATGCAATTAAGCAGCAGCAGAACATGTAACATTCAAGATGTTTCTAATTCAGGAGATTATGAAATTCTATCTCTGATTACACTCCAGTTCGCATGGTCAACTTATAATTCTGTAGGTGCCGTGTCTTTTTTAAACTGCAGATAGATTTTTTTGGGGAAAAATGCAGAAAAAATTGAAGAATAACAATATACACAATAGAAAAGTGAAGCTGGCTTTAGTAACTCCAGCGTTTACCCTCTAAGATCAAAAATTTTGATGAATAATTTATCCATCTTACAAGAAAACACCTACAACTTCTTTTATGTGGCCATCTAAAAGTTCTTATCACAAAAGATTGTATGCATGCAATTTGGAAAGGAAAAGGAAATGTTAAGAAGAGAAGCTATGCATTTCTTTTTTTTTTTCCGGAGTAATACGATGACAAAAGAGAATGCATACATAACTCTGAAAGGCTTAAGTCTTATGACTTCAATTTCAAGCAGTGCAAATGCAATCTCTCCAAGTTTTACATTCTTAAATGCTGTATCTTTCTATAGGAAGTTTGCTTAATAAACTTCACAACTTACGAGATGCATCTAACATCTGAATATGTGACTAAATAGTGGACAAGCTAAAAATATGTCATCATGCACATCATTTCAGCTTATTTCATTTAAAATTTCCAAACTAAAAATCTACAAGAATCATGCGAATCAAGAGAAGTTTCTAATGACATCACTATTTAAAAATGGCTTTAAGAAAAGGATTGCAATGTAGTTTGCTATACTGAGTAAGAAAATCAAACATAAGTTAGTCTCTTCCTTGGGATATGAATAGAAAGGAAAATGCTTTGGGGCCCACATCTGATACCAAGAAAAAAGCTTCAGGACCAAATTATAGAAACATATTACTCAAACTTTTCCTTTCTTTATAGAGACATATTACTTATCGGTAACAATGGAATATAAACAGATTGTAAAAGCTCAAAATTATATCAAGCAGTCACAATGGGTTCTGACCCTTGGATTTTTTTTAAATGGTTAGTTTATTTGTATCCTGTAGTTTCGAAAAAGCTGCTAGAGTAGGCATTTACCACATCATCTAGAGCAAGTCGTAGAAGTGCACGTTGTCTATGCTTATCACCACCCACACCATCCATATCAGTGATCCCATCGATAAATTCTTCTTGTGTTACAGCATGCCTTGCATGAAGGGAAAAGATTGGTTTTGCAGCCTTCATGACATCATGATATCTCTCCGGTGAAATTTTTACTCTGTCAATGATCTCTTCATCTTTTGGCAATCTCCCAAGCTCGAACTGCAACTCTAATTTGGCTTTCTGGATCTCTTGTCTGACCTGCATTGTTAGTTAGTAGTTGTTACCAACCAAAGTTCATAATATTTTAACATGGTTAAAGTGCATATGATTCATCAAGGTTCTGAAAACATGAAGAAAATTGTTTTTGAAAATACAGTAACCATAAATTTTGATGCTGAAATGTACAAAGCAAGGAACACCAAGTTTAAAAATGCTGCAACAAATCAAAAGTTTATCATACCGATTCAATCCCAAAGGGAACTCGTGTAAAGCTTGAAACAGTCATCGAACGTGTTATAGAATGCCGGATCCAAAATAGACCATATGTGGATAAACGGAAACCACGCTTTGGTTCAAATCGATCAATGGCAGTAATGAGACCCTTCACTCCAGCTTGGCAGAGGTCTTGGAACTTCTGACCACTTGCAATCTCTGGATAATACTTGTTGATTACAAATAAAACTAGCCGAAGATTGTGCTGCAGTGAATTTTAAGGCATCTTGTCAGTTGAAGTGTCTTTAATTCTTGTGGAGATATTGAAGCACCAACTTCAAGAACTCTCTAATGAACTAAATTTTCAGTTAATTTGGCACATTTAGAATCCTAAAAAGGTTAATCAAGAGGTAACTTCTTCAAGTTACAAAATTTTTGTGTAGAGATAAAAATTGTAACCACCACCATATCAAGAAACAAATAGTGTACCATGCAACCATACAATTTTCTGCAAGACCTGACAAATTTCATGCCAAGGGTTGAAAAAATACGGGTACCTTACCATATGAAATGGGTACAAGTATGGTATCAAATCATGTAGATACAAACTATGTGTGTTGGTTTTGGCACAATAAAAGCAAGGTGTGTACCATGCATCCCTATGGTACTATATATACCGTAGGACATACAGGCACTGGTACTTCACAAGTACGATATGGTACTAACACACACTGGTACTTGAATACTTGTTTCATTCAATAGAGATAGCAAGGTTCCAATAATCAGCGTGTTCTGATACCTTCCTCAATAAAATCCATGAAACATCATCCATATGTAAAAGTAATAAATTTCAAGTTTTTCCACCCTTCTCGAAGTTCACTCCTCCAAAAACTGCAATAATCGCTGCAAACTGGGCTGTACTCAGCGGTTGCATTGCTGCTCCATTTAGAGGATGTTCTGGGTTCATAATTTGGGAGTTGTTTCCCAATTGCTCGACGTAGGTGATTTTCACATGTTTTTTAAATGATTTGTGGTATTGTATTTCTATTAAAAAAGGAAAGAAAAGAAATGATTGGTGATGCCCCCGCTTTTACTCTGCATCGCCCCCCTCCCCCCCCCCCCCCCCCCCCCCCAAAAAAAAAACAAAAGCAAACCAACCAAAAAAGATTGGTGGGAGTGCTGCCAGTCCTTTTCTTTTTCCCTCCTAGTGTGTTCCAAGTGCATGGTTGATGTAGTTATGCCTCTTGCCACAAGGCATGATGGATCATCTGTAATAACCCAGGACCTCATCCAAAAAAGCTAGCCGGAAGATATTTTTTAGGTTTCTTAGTCCTATATAAATACCCAAGATCTCTTCGGCGAATAACCGATATGGGACTAAACAAACATCTACATAGGTCCTCAAACGTCTAAACAAATCCATTCAAATCTAATCACAAGCATCCCGATCGGCTCGTGGCCAGCCTCAATGAGCTTGTGCTGCAGTATCTACTAGTCCACATAGGCTATGGGCCTGGTCCGCTCTGATACCATTGTAACAACCTCAGACCTCATCCAAAAAGGCTAGCCGGAAGGTATTTTTTAGGTTTGTTAGTCCTGTATAAGTACCCAAAATTTTTCGGGCAAATAACCGATGTGAGACTAAATACAAACCCACACGGATTCTTACATCATCCATATTGACAATCTACAATGTACATTACAATCTCCACATCTTAAGAGATAAGAGTGCAAGAGTTCTACAGGTTTGAAGTCATTAAAGTTTTTTGAATTCATGCTACTAAGAAAAGTTCATAATAAAGGAAACTAGAATGAGGTCTATAAATACAATGAGAACATAATATGAGAGTTAAAGCATCAGGCATGGCTATAAGAGATTCAATGACATTAGCTGTGGTATAACTATGTTAGAGCAAACATGTTATATATCTTAAAATAATATCTTCACATATTATAGTACTATTTATGGGTGTCAGTTTCTTTCTGCCTATCAATGATCAACTTTATATTAATATCTCATCAGCCACTCATCTCTTCATATTTTGGTCAAAGCATCTTCCCACTGCAGCATTAGTTCCACAGTGAAAAATAATTATAAGGCATAGAACCCATAGATTATTATACTAGAGTTATCTGCATACACAACCTGCATTCAGGTTAAGATACAATAGAGTAGATACCTAAATTACCAATGGGTTAGTTCTTTTACAGTGCAGATATTCTAGATATTGTAGATACCTTGATTAGCATGTTCCTTGCAGCTTGACCAACTTCGATATGTCTTCTTAATCGAGGCACAGTCATATTGACTGCAACGGCCAGCTCAGCATCCGTAGGCTCTCTATTTAGATCCTTGTCCAAGTTCTTTTTCACCTCAAAGATTGCCTAAAATTTAACAAAACAAAGGAAACTAAGCAAGCAGCATACCAAAAATAAACAACTGGCAAATGACAATGAATGAATGCAAATTTCTCTTCCTCTAGTAATATGAGGAAAAATCCACTATTGTTTTCTATTTGTAGGAGTGGTACAGCGCCATATAAGATGATTGACTCTAAGAACTTGCAAAGGAATATTATAGCATATCTACCTTATGATCCCATGATGGATGCAAGTACGAGCACAAATTAAAGTAAATACTAAAGATCTGCCCTTCTGGTTCCTTCCACTAAGGCAAAATCTCTTAAGCCAATTGCAAAATGATAGGGCAATACTAAAGTTCGGGATCAGAGTAAACAAGGACACCCATAGTATGATAGCGAACAATTAACTGAAGAGTTATCAACAAAAACAAACCAAAGAATAAGGAAATTGAATCAAAATGCTCACTTTCATGGGCTGCATCAACTCGAACAGCCGATTATGCTCGGCAGAACTAAGAACGGGCGGAATCTTCATCTTTTTCCAATCCAAGCTCGCCAAATCTGTCGATACCGAGTATTCCCTCAACAGCTTCTCCCCATCCTCATCAAGATCCCTCCTTTCATCCCGCGCGGCCGCTGCCTCCACCTCCTCATCCTTCCTCCTCCTCGAAGCTATCCTCTTCTCCAAACTCAATCTCCTCACCCTCCTCTTCCTATTCCTCACCACATTGCCCTCTTCCCCGTCCCCCTCTTTCGCCCTTTTCCTCGACCGGCCACGGCGCCTCCTTCCGCGCCGATCAGCCTCCTCCACATCGGAGACCTCCGCCGGGCTGAGCTTATAGATGTTCTCGAGCGCGGCGGCGACCTCGTTGTAGTCCAAGTCCTGGGTGGCGGTGGGGGGGGCGTCGACGGAGGCAGCCTGAGCTCGCTTTGATGACTTCTGAGGCGGCTTTACGGCCTCAGATGGTATGGCCGCGGCCGAGCACTTGGCAGTCCAATCCGCTCTGAAGGCGAGGCAGAGGAAGGGCCGCCGGGGAGCCGGCAATCGGCGGGCGGAGAGGCGGGCACCAGCGCCGAACGGAGTCTGCGAGGCCGAACTGGGGACGGTGACAGCTCCCATGCCAAAAAACCGTGCACGAATTTTGATACCAGCTGAACGTTAGAAGATTGAGCTCACTCTCCCTCTCTCTCTCTCTCGCTGTGCAAGAACTGGAAGAAGAGAAGACCGTTGTTTATTTGAGAAATTTTC